>NC_060180.1:41075556-41220556 GCF_021184085.1 Oncorhynchus gorbuscha | reverse complement strand
AGCACTGCTCAGTTATGCTACATTTGAGCTATATATAGCAATACTTATTTGATAAGTATGTTGAATATATATATTTCTATGATCAATATGGTATTGTATCTGTAGGCATTGTGTAATGTGATAACGCTGTCATTAGGCTACTGCATTATAATGCTTCATGACCTCAGAGTCATTGAGATTACTGTGTCTCTGTCTATGGCACGCAGCAGGCCAAATCTTAGCCTTTCATTAGAACCTCGTGAGCTCGGTGACAAGAGGATGTTGCAGTAGGTTAGTCGGTGGTCCCATTCCCTTCCCCCACGTAAGATGTAAGGAGACAGAGTGAGAGGGTTCGGGTTTTTGTTTGGGTAGAAATAATAATAATACATTTTATTTGTAGAGCCATATGGTTGTATAGACTAACAGTAAGGTAAATATAGTAGTCCCATTCACTCCCCCCACTTAAAATGTGAGGACATGGGAGACAGAAAGAGGGGTATGGACGGCTGGTAAGCTGTTACAGTAGGGTTAGTACAGTATGATTGAGTAGACTTACTGTAGATGGCTTCATCCATCTGTCATGCTTATGTTCTGGGCGGTAACCTCAATATTGTGGGGCTTACCGCAGCATGGTTCCAGGCTATTTGCTCCAATAATCGTCAAGCCCAATGGAAATCATCACTTACGTGACCCACTTGTGATTGATGCCATTTTAAAGATAAACAACGTTGTGTTTCACTGCCTCGCTCTGCGATGTCTCTTTTCCACACCAGTTTGGCAGTCATTTTGCATCTACAAGGTGCTACCTAGAACCTAAAAAGGTTATCTGGCTGTCCCCATAGGAGAACCCTTTTCGGTTCCATGTAGAACCCGTTCCATAGAGGGTTCTACGTGGAACCCAAAAGGATTATACCTGGAACCAAAAAGGGTTCTCCTATGGGGACAGCCGGAGAACGTTTTTGGAACCCTTTTTTTCTGAGAGCATCTTTTTGTAGTTATAATTGTCTAACTCTCTCTCTTTGTCCTGAACCTTAATTATTGTTCTTATCTTGCCTCTCTCCTTCTCTCCTCTTTTCTCTCACAAATACATATATATAAATAGTGTGTAAATAGTATTTTTCTCTTGGTGTCTTTCCTATACATCATTATTTTATTTCTTAGTATTTTATTTAATGTAATATCTTGTTATGTTGTTTGTATATAACTGCTCTGTACTTTGTCATGTATTTCTACGTTTCATGTGGACACCAGGAAGAGTAGCTGTTACATGTGCAGTAGCTAATGGGGATCCTATTGAACCAAACTCTCCCTCCATCATATCAGACGCATTGTACATTTTTTCATTCTCTGATTCCTCCCTGATTCCTCTACTCACCTCTCCTTTCCTCTCAGCCTGGTCTCAGAGCCACACACAACTTACTCTCCGTATTTCTCTGATTCCTCCCTGATTCCTCTTCTCACCTCTCCTTTCCTCTCAGCCTGGTCTCAGAGCCATACGAGACTTACTCTCCGTATTTCTCTGATTCCTCCCTGATTCCTCTACTCACTTCTCCTTTCCTCTCAGCCTGGTCTCAGAGCCATACGAAACTTACTCTCCGTATTTCTCTGATTCCTCCCTGATTCCTCTACTCACCTCTCCTTTCCTCTCAGCCTGGTCTCAGAGCCATACGAAACTTACTCTCCGGATTTCTGAGCACCTCCAAGGTGTATGATACCTACAAATGGTCTAGTTACTTTAGACAGAAACAAAAGTAGGGAGGTTGGTCGGGGAGGATGGGTGGTCGTAATCCGCGACCATCTAGAATTCCAAATGTTGCATGTTCGAGTCATGTTGGGAACAACTGTAGCATTTTAGCTAACCCCTTCCCCTAACCCTTATTCTAAACTTAACCCAATTCACCTCAACTTTGTCCTCTTTAAGGAATACCTAGGATAGGATAAGTAATCCTTCTCACCCCCCCCCCCTTTAAGATTTAGATGCACTATTGTAAAGTGACTGTTCCACTGGATGTCATAAGGTGAATGCACCAATTTGTAAGTCGCTCTGGATAAGAGCGTCTGCTAAATTACTTAAATGTAAATGTAAATGTCCTTTTAGTTCCCCCAACTTTTCAAGTGAATGATCGTAATCTTTGTTGTTAGTTCACCTCACCACCAACGTAAATTCTCCATTGTTGTTACAATGCAACAAACAAGCTGGTCTCAGAGAAAGACATATAATACTATACGTCCTCCAAGACATATGATAACTTACATCACCCAAATCATATGATATGTATAGTACTATATATCCTCTAATTCGTATGCTATTGTATGGCCAGGTAAGATGTATAGTACTATATATCCTCTAATTCGTATGCTATTGTATGGCCAGGTAAGATGTATAGTACTATATATTCTATTTCGTATGCTATTGTATGGCCAGGTAAGATGTATAGTACTATATATTCTAATTGGTATGCTATTGTATGGCCAGGTAAGATGTATAGTACTATATATTCTAATTAGCCAGGTAAGATGTATAGTACTATATATCCTCTAATTCGTATGCTATTGTATGGCCAGGTAAGATGTATAGTACTATATATTCTATTTCGTATGCTATTGTATGGCCAGGTAAGATGTATAGTACTATATATTCTAATTGGTATGCTATTGTATGGCCAGGTAAGATGTATAGTACTATATATTCTAATTAGCCAGGTAAGATGTATAGTACTATATATCCTCTAATTCGTATGCTATTGTATGGCCAGGTAAGATGTATAGTACTATATATCCTCTAATTCGTATGCTATTGTATGGCCAGGTAAGATGTATAGTACTATATATCCTCTAATTCGTATGCTATTGTATGGCCAGGTAAGATGTATAGTACTATATATTCTAATTCATATGCTATTGTATGGCCAGTTAAGATGTATAGTACTATATATCCTCTAATTCGTATGCTATTGTATGGCCAGGTAAGATGTATAGTACTATATATTCCAATTCGTATGCTATTGTTTGGCCAGGTAAGATGTATAATACTATATTCTCTAATTCGTATGCTATTGGAAGACCGCTATTCCATTTATAATTGAACCTAACGTAACATCATACTAAATGGAGTGTCCCAGAATAATACACATTTCCCTGAGACCACGTTGCTCCTTTCAGAGCCTCTGTCACGCCCTGGTCGAAGTATGTATGTTTGTCTTCATTTATTTGGTCAAGCCAGGGTGTGACATGGGTTTATTTTGTGGTGTGTTTTTGTATTGGGGTTTTAGTAGGTATTGGGATTGTGGCAGAGTAGGGTTGTCTAGGAAAGTCTATGGTTGCCTTGAGGCGGTTCTTAATCAGAGGCAGGTGATTTTCGTTGTCTCTGATTGGGAACCATATTTAGGCAGCCATATTCTTTGAGTGTTTCGTGGGCGATTGTTCATGTCTTTGTGTTTGTTGTCACAAGATAGGCTGTATAGGGTTTCACGTTCCGTTTGTTGTTTTGTATATTTGGTTATTTCATGTATAGTTCATTGTTTCATTAAAGAACATGAGTAACCACCACGCTGCATTTTGGTCTGCTTATCCTTCTCCACAAGAAAGCCGTTACAGCCTCTCTCTTCTCATGATTCCCACCAGCAGCATTTCATGAGTCATTAGCTGTTTTGACTGTGTTTATTCACCAGACTTATTCGACACACAAGTGGAAAGTGTGTGTGTGTCACTATTCAAACACACAGATTAAAATACCTGGGGGGGGTTAGCAGGGAGAGAATAATGCCTAATTCAGCTCCATTACCTTTCCTGGTGTTCAGATCTTCAGATGAGGATTTGGGTTTGGCGGGTGGAGTGGAGGGAGGGGAGGGGAGTTGTAGTCGGGTAGCTACTTCTGATAATGTCTTAAGTAATTACTGTGCAATTCTTTGTCTACTTCCTATTTCCTAGACAAATGTGCCCATGACTTAGGTTTTTCTGTTGCTGAGTCATTTAGTCTTTCCTGGTATTATGTCACAATGCCATGCTGAGCCTATAGGGATAAAGAATGATGTTCTCACAGATGATCAAAAATTACCTAGCACATTACCTTCTCAAAATGATGGCACAAACAATGTTCTGCTCATTTGGAGCCCTCCGCCGCTCTGAATAGGTCATTGTTTTTGTAAGACATGATTAAGGAAAGAGAGAAGTCATTTTCAGCTGCCAGGTCCCCAGCGAGAGTAAAAAAACATGACGCAACGTCTGACAGTTTTGCTTTATGACACGGTTTCTCTTTATAAAACAATGCTATGCTCTATAAAAGCCAAACACTAACACAGTCATCATGACTGAACATTCCATTGTCGTCCTCTTTGTTTCTCTTCTTTCATCTCTTCCTAGATTGACATGTAATGAAATATCAAGGGAAGTTTAATAGTCTGTTGCATCAACCGGGGCCTGCAATCTTTTCCCCAGGTTGTAGTTGTCAACGAAAGTGTGTCCTCTTAATTAACTCGTGAAACACTATCGAACAGTTCCTGACCTCCTTTTCCCAGGAGGCATTGAGACTTGCAGTGCCTTCCCAAAGTATTCATACCCCTTGACTTACACCCCTTGATATTCCAAACGTTGTTGTTACAGCCTGATACGTCATCCCATCTGGTTTGCGCTTAGTGGGACTATCAGTTGTTTTCCAAGAGGACAATGACCCACCACACCTCCAGGCTGTGTAAAGGCTATTAGACCAAGAAGGAGAGTGATGCATCAGATGACCTGGCCTCCACAATCACCTGACCACAACCAAATTGAGATGGTTTGGGATGAGTTGGACCGCAGGGTAAACGAAAAGAAGCCAACAAGTGCTCAGCATTTGTGGGAACTTCTTCAAGAATGTTGGAAAAGCCTTCCAGGTGAAGCTGTTTGAGAGAATGCCAAGAGTGTGTAAAACTGTCATCAAGGCAAAGGGGGATTATTTGAAGAATCTGAAATATATAAATATGTTACATTTGTGTTTTCATTGTGTTTTAATTTGTGTTACAGGTTTTTGGTTACTACATGATTCTATATGTGTTATTTCATAGTTCTTATTCTACCATGTAGAAAATAGTCAAATTAAGAAAAACCCTTGAATGAGTAAGTGTTCTATAACTTTTCACTGGTAGTGTATGTATTCACACCCCTGTGTCAATACATGTTAGAATCACCTTTGGTAGCTGTGAGTCATTCTGGGCAAGTCTCTAAAAGCTTTGCATACCTGGATTGCACACTGCACATTATCCTTTAAAAAATGATTTAAGCGCTGTCAAGTTAGTTGTTGATCATTGCTTGACAGACGCTCAGAAAGTATTCAGACCCCTTAACTTTTTCCACATTTTGCGGCTTTATTCTAAAATTGATTATATAGATTTTTCCTCTCATCAATCTACACACAATACCCCAATGACAAAGCAAAAACTGTTTTTTAGAAACTTTTGCAAATGAAAAAAATAAAAAAAAAAAAATATCACATTTACAAGTATTCAGGCTCTTTACTCAGTACTTTGTTGAAGCACCTTTGGCAGTGATTACAGCCTCGAGTCTTCTTGGGTATGATGCTACAAGCTTGGCACACCTGTATTTGGGGAGTTTCTCCCATTCTGCTCTGCAGATCCTCTCAGACTGTGAGGTTGGATGGGGAACGTTACTTCACAGCTATTTTCAGGTCTCTCCAGAGATGTTCGATCGGGTTCAAGTCCGGGCTCTGGCTGGGCCACTCAGAGACTTGTCCCGAAGCCAATCCTGCGGTGTCTTGGCCAATTGCTTAGGGTCGTTGTCCTATTGGAAGGTAAACCTTCACCCCATTCTGAGGTCCTGACACCACCATGCTTCATGGTAGGGATGGTGCCAGGGTTCCTCCAGACATGATGCTTGGCATTCAGGCCAAAGAGTTCAATCGTGGTTTCATCAGACCAGAGAATATTGTTTCTCATGGTCTGAGAGTCATTTGGGTGCCTTTTGGCAAACTCCAAGTGGACTGTCATGTGCCTTTTACTGGGGAGTGGCTTCTGTCTGGCTACTCTACCATAATAGCCTGATTGGTGGAGTGCTGCAGAGATGGTAGTCCTTCTGGAAGGTTCTCCCATCTCCACAGTGGAACTCTAGAGCTCTGTCCGAGTGACCATCGGGTTCTTGGTCACCTCCCTGACCAATGCCCTTCTCCCCCGATTGCTCAGTTTGGCTGGGCGGCCTGCTCTAGGAAGAGTCTCGGTGGTTACAAACTTCCATTTAAGAATGAGGGAGACCACTGTGTTCTTTGGGACCTTCAATGTTGCAGACATTTTTTTGGTACACTTCCCCAGATCTGTGCCTTGACACAATCCTGTCTCTGAGCTCTACGTACAATTCCTTCGACCTCATGGCTTGGTTTTTGCTCTGACATGCACTGTCAACTTTGGGACCTTATATAGACAGGTGTGTGCCTTTCCAAATCATGTCCAATCAATTGAATTTACCACATGTGGACTCCAATCAAGTTGTAGAAACATCTATGGAAACATTGATCAGTTTTGAGTCTCATAGCAAAGTGTCTGAATACTTATATAAATACAATATTTCAGTTTTTTATTTTAATACATTTGCAAAACCTATTTTTGTTTCGTCATTATGGGCTATTTTATGTAAATTGATGAGAAAAAAAATATTTGATCCATTTTTGAAGAAGGCTGTAAGGTGACAACATTGTTTTTTTAAAGGAAGGGATCAGGAATACTTTCTGAATGCAAGTCAAAACTGTAATTTGGCCACTCAGGAACATTCAATGTTGTCTTGATAAGCAACTCCAGTGTATATTTGACCATGTGTTTTAGGTTCTCTGAAAGGTGAACATTTCACCCAGTATCTGTTGAAAAGCATGCTAAACCAGGTTTTCCTCTAGGATTTTAGCTCTATTCCGTTTATTTTTACCCCCCCCACAATAAAAAACAACCTAGTCCTTGCCGATGAGAAGCATACCCATAACATGATGCAGCCACCACCATGCTTGAAAATATGAAGCGTGGTACTCAGTGACGTGCTGTGTTGGATTTTCCCCAATATTCCCCACATTTTTTACAGTTTTACTTTAGCGCTTTATTGCAAACAGGATTGTTTTGGAATATTCTGGCTTCCTTCTTTTCACTCTTTCATTTGTAAGTATTGTGGAGTAACTACAATGTTGTTGATCTGTCCTCAGTTTTCTCCTATCACAGCCATTCAACTCTGTAACTGTTTTAAAGTCACCATTGGCCTCATAGTGAAATACCTGAGCAGTTTCCTTCCTCTCCAGCAACTGAGTTAGGAAGGACGCCTGTATCTTTTTAGTGACAAGGTGTGCTGATACACCATCCAAAGTGTAATTAATAATTTCACCATGCTCAAATGGATACTCAGTGTATGTTTATTTGTGAGGCATTGGGAAAACCTTCCTGGTCTTTGTGATTGAATCTGTGTTTGAAATTCAATGCTCTACTGAGGGACCATACTGATAATTGTATGTGTGGGGTACAGAGATGAGGTAGTCATTCAAAAATCATGTTAAACACACCATTATTGCACACAGAGTGAATCCGTGCAACTTATTATGTGACTTGTTAATCACATTTTTACTCCTGAACTTATCTAGGCTTGTCATAACAAAGGGGTTGAATACTTATTGACTCAAGACATTTCGGCTTTTAATTTTTTATTCTTTTGTAAAAAAAATATAAAAACACATACTTCCACTTTGACATTATGGAGTATTGACATTATGGGGTATTATGGGGTATTGACATTATGGGGTATTGCGTGTAGGCCAGTCACACAAAATCTCAATTGAATCCATTTTCAATTCAGGCTGTAACACAAGAAAAAGTGGAAAAAGGGGTGTGAATACTTTCTGAAGGCTGTGTAGGTCCTCTGCCAGTGGAAAAAGGGGTGTGAATACTTTCTGAAGGCCGTGTAGGTCCTCTGCCAGTGGAAAAAGGGGTGTGAATACTTTCTGAAGGCCGTGTAGGTCCTCTGCCAGTGGAAAAAGGGGTGTGAATACTTTCTGAAGGCCGTGTAGGTCCTCTGCCAGTGGAAAAAGGGGTGTGAATACTTTCTGAAGGCCGTGTAGGTCCTCTGCCAGTGGAAAAAGGGGTGTGAATACTTTCTGAAGGCCGTGTAGGTCCTCTGCCAGTGGAAAAAGGGGTGTGAATACTTTCTGAAGGCCGTGTAGGTCCTCTGCCAGTGGAAAAAGGGGTGTGAATACTTTCTGAAGGCCGTGTAGGTCCTCTGCCAGTGGAAAAAGGGGTGTGAATACTTTCTGAAGGCCGTGTAGGTCCTCTGCCAGTGGAAAAAGGGGTGTGAATACTTTCTGAAGGCCGTGTAGGTCCTCTGCCAGTGGAAAAAGGGGTGTGAATACTTTCTGAAGGCCGTGTAGGTCCTCTGCCAGTGGAAAAAGGGGTGTGAATACTCTCTGAATGTGGACTCTTTGATTGCTCTCGCCATCCATAGAACGACGGGTAGATCTTCGTTTTGACCGTTTCCCTCTGCAGCAACCATCTCCCTCCTCTGGCTTTTGAGCCCATGCAGGGGAACGGGCCCTGACATTTTGTTAATTCATTCCAGTAAAAGCCAGAGCTCATCTGTGCGGAGGGCTACAGGTGAACAAGGCCGTGGTCCTCTGCCAGTGGAAAAAGGGGTGTGAATACTTTCTGAAGGCCGTGTAGGTCCTCTGCCAGTGGAAAAAGGGGTGTGAATACTTTCTGAAGGCCGTGTAGGTCCTCTGCCAGTGGAAAAGGGGTGTGAATACTTTCTGAAGGCCGTGTAGGTCCTCTGTCAGTGGAAAAAGGGGTGTGAATACTTTCTGAAGGCCGTGTAGGTCCTCTGCCAGTGGAAAAAGGGGTGTGAATACTTTCTGAAGGCTGTGTAGGTCCTCTGCCAGTGGAAAAAGGGGTGTGAATACTTTCTGAAGGCCGTGTAGGTCCTCTGCCAGTGGAAAAAGGGGTGTGAATACTTTCTGAAGGCCGTGTAGGTCCTCTGCCAGTGGAAAAAGGGGTGTGAATACTTTCTGAAGGCTGTGTAGGTCCTCTGCCAGTGGAAAAAGGGGTGTGAATACTTTCTGAAGGCTGTGTAGGTCCTCTGCCAGTGGAAGGAGACTAGAGCGATACTCTATCCATGGCCAGGTAGAGGGGACAGCAGATCCCACAAAGAACATACGGGGTTTGTTATGTGTTGTATGTGTGACGTGTGTCAGCATGGCGTGTGTGTGCGCACGTTTCTTTTTCTTGCCTCCTCTGGGAAAGAGCATTCCCACTGGGCTGGTGATAATTTGTGTGTGTTTGTGTGTGTCACTGAGACAGATGAAGTGCCCTCAGGTGCCTGTGTATCATGAATCCAGACCGGAGCAGCTAGTGGGTTGATTAACTGAAGGGACTGAACGGCCCTCAGTCACTGCTGACTCTATTTATGTGAGTCTGAGCTGAGTTGGAAGGCGTATACTGTAGAGACACACACACACACACACACACACACACACACACACACACACACACACACACACACACACACACACACACACACACACACACACACACACACACACACACACACACACACACACACACACACACACACACACACACACACACACACACACACACACACAAGCCTGCTCATATCTGTGGTAATGAGAGCGGGCCGGGGAGAGAGCTCATGACCACTAGATGTATGCGATCGTATCTGTGGTAATGAGAGCGGGACGGGGAGAGAGCTCATGCCCACTAGATGTATGCGATCGTATCTGTGGTAATGAGAGCGGGACGGCATGCTCATGCCCACTAGATGTATGCGATCGTATCTGTGGTAATGAGAGCGGGACGGGGAGAGAGCTCATGCCCACTAGATGGATGCGATCGTATCTGTGGTAATGAGAGCGGGCCGGGGAGAGAGCTCATGCCCACTAGATGTATGTGATCGTATCTGTGGTAATGAGAGCGGGACGGGGAGAGAGCTCATGCCCACTAGATGTATGCGATCGTATCTGTGGTAATGAGAGCGGGACGGGGAGAGAGCTCATGCACACAAGATGTATGCGATCGTAGGGAGTAATTTAGAGGTGTCCCCCTTTCCTTACACGAACATGGGGTGGAAAGATGGATGGATCAATGCTGTGTATTTCACTGGTTTTCAACTTCTCTTGTGGCGCATAGCAGTTTCATCCTTCGATTTCCATTTAGGTTTGGAAGTGCAGGAAATCCTCCTTAGCAAGCTTTAAGGGAGAATCCCACTGAAAGACTGGTGGAATGCTTTGAGGCAGGGGTGGTGGGAGGGGGGGATAGGCTTCCTTTCCTGCTGAAGTCATGATAGCTAAGGCATGGGTTCAGGGCCTCTGCTGTTCTGCACTGATGGACAGCAGCTCAACACAGAGCAAGACTGTATCTCCCTTCTCCCAGACCTGTCTATCACAGCGGTGGTTGCCTGGTTGGATCTCTACTGTGTGCTCTGTCGGCCCTCTTTGAATGTCTTGTTGTCAGCCCATACATTCAGAATGGACAGCCTCATTCGCCAACACAGTCTAGAGCCTCTAGAGCCTCCTTGAGTTCTTTTCTCCGCCTAAGACAACTCTGGTTGTGAAATAAGGGAAGACATGCAGAAAGGAGTCTTAGAAGAAGGCATCAACGACATCCAATGGCTGTAGTCAGTAGGGTGAGGCTGGTTAGTATACAGCTGGAGTTGCCCTGGTACATGCAAAAACGTCTGAACACAGGATTTCCCGGTTGCCAGTTCTTTGCACAAATCATTTGATCTTTTTACGTAGCTTGTCTATACACCCTTTGAATGCTCGACTGATTTTCTTCATCCTATGGACATGTTCCTCTAAGCCGTTTAAATTCAGAGCTGATTGTAATTGCAAGCGTGGTTGTACAGTAGGCGAAGAGGCAATGCATTTTCAGGAATGGGAGAAAGATGGAATAAAACGTTATTGTCAGTTTGCACAGTTTCCTCCGATACCACAAAGATACCAAACCCACATTCCATTTCTTAGAATGCTCCATCCCCCTCGGCCATTCTTAGATGCTCTACTGTCAATGTTACTTCTGTCTTGTCTTTCTGTGTTGATTGAGAGGGGTGGGGCTCACAGCCAGGCTCTCTTCACGACTCCCTCTCTGCCAGAGACTCATTCCTCATGTGGTTCATGGAGAATAGGTCAAAGGTCGCCATGTCTGCGCACATTGAAAGTGATCTAGCAGCTCAACAGGGCGTAGCGCAAAGATTCCGTCCTCTTGCATAATACAATAGAAGAATGGAGACAAAATAAGCTTTTAATGTCTATGCAGCTCACTCTCTGGTGAGGGGATGCAACACGAGGTACACATACAGGACAGGACAGGACACACGGAACACATGCAGTGTACGTGCTCATAGCCCATTGACCTACAGAATGCACCTGGGGAGAAGTGGAAGAGAGAGAGCGAGAGATTGACAGACAAATACTACTTTAACCATGCAACGTGAATCTTAATGGTCTCTGTCCCCGTCTATCCCCCCTCTCTCTCTCTCTCTCTCTCTCTCTCTCTCTCTCTCTCTCTCTCTCTCTCTCTCTCTCGCCTTCTCTTTCCATCTACCTATCTCACTCTCTCCCCCTCTCTCTCTCACCCCCCCCCTCCTCCTCTCTTTGCAGGTCCAGGATGGCTGTGGCTGTGCATGTACCTGGTCGACAGGCTGTCCCGTCTCTGCTGCTGCTGCTTCTGTGTGCTGGCCTAGGTGAGTGCTCTTATCTGTGCTCATCCTTCATTCTGACACGCACACTGGTTTCAGCCCTCAGTTTCTGCTCATCCTTCATTCTGACACGCACACTGGTTTCAGCCCTCAGTTTCTGCTCATCCTTCATTCTGACACGCACACTGGTTTCAGCCCTCAGTTTCTGCTCATCCTTCATTCTGACACGCACACTGGTTTCAGCCCTCAGTTTCTGCTCATTCTTCATTCTGACACGCACACTGGCACACTGGTTTCAGCCCTCAGTTTCTGCTCATTCTTCATTCTGACACGCACACTGGTTTCAGCCCTCAGTTTCTGCTCATTCTTCATTCTGACACGCACACTGGTTTCAGCCCTCAGTTTCTGCTCATTCTTCATTCTGACACGCACACTGGTTTCAGCCCTCAGTTTCTGCTCATTCTTCATTCTGACACGCACACTGGTTTCAGCCCTCAGTTTCTGCTCATCCTTCATTCTGATACGCACACTGGTTTCAGCCCTGAGTTTCTGCTCATCCTTCATTCTGACACGCACACTGGTTTCAGCCCTGAGTTTCTGCTCATCCTTCCTTCTGACACGCACACTGGTTTCAGCCCTGAGTTTCTGCTCATCCTTCCTTCTGACACGCACACTGGTTTCAGCCCTCAGTTTCTGGGAAGCTGGTGGACAACACATCATCAACACGAGGTGCTGCTGGAAATCCCAGGCACATTTTGGAAAATAGAAGCCGAAAATGCGGCCCCGAGCGAACAAGTTTCGGATCAGTAGTAATGTTGACTGCTACTACTTTTTGATTGTGTAGTTTGAACGTTGTAACGGAGAAACACGATGTGGATGTTTGCAGACAGGCTCTGTGGGAGTGTGCTGGAACTGTTCCAGACCCATTGATGGCAATTTAGTTGACCGTCTGTTCAATCACACTGCGTCAAATTGTCCTGTGCTGGAGCAACGAAGACAGGAAGTCTATCTAGGCATGTGGTTAAAACCTGTGATGTTACAGCGACCACGAACTGACTGTGTCCCAATAGGCTTAGATACAGATGTAGGATCTTCATTTGACCCAGTTTGCTACAGCAGAAGAAGAATCATTCAGCAACAGGAAATGGTCATTATTATGTGGATTCTTTTTTTGTAGGGGTTGATACATTTTTTGATTCATCAAATCTTACATTGAAGTGGAAAATACAAACTTTCGAAGCCTTTCAGAACCTATAATGCACTACAGGTTTGCATTTCCTGCCAGGAAAAGTGTAAGCAACAAAAGAGTGATCAAATTAAGATCCTACGTCTGTAGTTACCTTCCTTTCCTCGTTTCGTCTCCGTCATGGTCTACATTATTTGAAAAACTTAATGGGATTTGGCTCAAAAGCAGATACTGTAATGTAATTGAGTGTGAGAGAGAGTGTGTGTGTGTGCATGTCTGGTACACGCGTGCATGTACGTGTGTGTTATTGCTCTCTGTTGCTCAGATGGACGAAGGGTCTCAAGAGGCCACTCACAGGTTACGGTATATCACTCTCCTACCTAACCTTCCCCCACACACCACACAACCTATCTGGACACTATCCTCCAGCTGCTGTTGCCATGGATATCCCAGCTAATAGATAGATGGCTGGGGGATGGAAAGGCATGCATTTGCTGGGAGAGAATTCCTCGCGGTCTTTGACTCTGCTGAGCTTTGATGTGTGTGTGTGATTGTATATCTATTACTTATTGACATGAAGCTGAGGAACCATCCTATTTGACGAGCCAGGCACAAGTGAAGACCGCTATGCAGTAGCAGAACAGACATGACTGAATAACGTGCTTCTCTCTCATATCACTGTCGGGGCTCCTGTATGTCAGCGCTACGCTGCATGAAACTTGTCAACCATTAGTAATAGGCAGGGACAAGAATGAGACAAATGAGAGGAACAATACATCCTTGATTGACAAGGATGGCCTTCGTAAGGCCTAATACTGGCCAGATCTACACACGGTTTGCCACTCTGACGAGCATACAATAGGAGAGCAGCTTCTGTTGCTGATTGTAAAAGTCCTCCGTGTCATCTCCACTCCGTTTCCATTGTTAAAAAGTCCTCCGTGTCATCTCCACCCTGTTTCCATTGTTAAAAAGTCCTCCGTGTCATCTCCACCCTGTTTCCATTGTTAAAAAGTCCTCCGTGTCATCTCCACCCTGTTTCCATTGTTAAAAAGTCCTCCGTGTCATCTCCACCCTGTTTCCATTGTTAAAAAGTCCTCCGTGTCATCTCCACCCTGTTTCCATTGTTAAAAAGTCCTCCGTGTCATCTCCACCCTGTTTCCATTGTTAAAAAGTCCTCCGTGTCATCTCCACCCTGTTTCCATTGTTAAAAAGTCCTCCGTGTCATCTCCACCCTGTTTCCATTGTTAAAAAGTCCTCCGTGTCATCTCCACCCTGTTTCCATTGTTAAAAAGTCCTCCGTGTCATCTCCACCCTGTTTCCATTGTTAAAAAGTCCTCCGTGTCATCTCCACTCTGTTTCCATTGTTAAAAAGTCCTCCGTGTCATCTCCACCCTGTTTCCATTGTTAAAAAGTCCTCCGTGTCATCTCCACCCTGTTTCCATTGTTAAAAAGTCCTCCATGTCATCTCCACCCTGTTTCCATTTTTAAAAAGTCCTCCGTGTCATCTCCACCCTGTTTCCATTGTTAAAAAGTCCTCTGTGTCATCTCCACCCTGTTTCCATTGTTAAAAAGTCCTCCGTGTCATCTCCACCCTGTTTCCATTGTTAAAAAGTCCTCCGTGTCATCTCCACCCTGTTTCCATTGTTAAAAAGTCCTCCGTGTCATCTCCACCCTGTTTCCATTGTTAAAAAGTCCTCCGTGTCATCTCCACCCTGTTTCCATTGTTAAAAAGTCCTCCGTGTCATCTCCACCCTGTTTCCATTGTTAAAAAGTCCTCCGTGTCATCTCCACCCTGTTTCCATTGTTAAAAAGTCCTCTGTGTCATCTCCACCCTGTTTCCATTGTTAAAAAGTCCTCCGTGTCATCTCCAACCTGTTTCCATTGTTAAAAAGTCCTCCGTGTCATCTCCACCCTGTTTCCATTGTTAAAAAGTCCTCCGTGTCATCTCCACCCTGTTTCCATTGTTAGGAGTCTCCCTGTTTCCTTTTTCTGCTGTCAATTCCATCTGTTTTTCCATTCACAGTTGTCTGTGTTCATCTCTCAGTCTGTCTCTCTCTCTCTCCACATAGCAAACAGTGTTTGTGATTACTTCTGGCTTGGGGATAAAGCTGATTGTTAGAATACTGACATGGGGATTCTCTCTAGGGGGGGTTCCACTTGTGAAGACATTCCAATCTAAATGCAGATGGGAGAGCCTTGTAGTTGGCCTTTACCGGTATTCCCATTTCCATGGTTACCCTGAGGCTGTATTTCACGGCATCTGGAGTGAGCGAACTGCTGATGCCCACCTGCAGAGTGATGAACCCTGTTCTTTGTGCGGCAAACACCGTCCCGACACTTTTACGTCCAATCAAATCAAAGAGAGGGGAGGGGAGAGGGAGTGAGGAGAAAGGAGAAGAGAGGAAAGGGGGGACAACGAGGTTAGTGATAGAGAGGGGAGAGAATGAAAGAGGGGGATGCGGACAAAAAGAGAGAGGAGAAAGAGAGCGAGAGAGGGAAAGCAGGTGCATAAATGCAGATATGAATGTGATGAAATAAGCATACTGAAATTGGAATTAATTATCTGTCTACCCAGCCAAGTGTCAAGTGTGTGCTCGTGTGCATGCACGCGTGTGTGTGTGTGTGTGTGTGTGTGTGTGTGTGTGTGTGTGTGTGTGTGTGTGTGTGTGTGTGTGTGTGTGTGTGTGTGTGTGTGTGTGTGTGTGTGTGTGTGTGTGTGTGTGTGTGTGTGTGTGTGTGTGTGTGTGTGTGTGTGTGACTCTACACAGTGCTGTTGTGTCACCTCTACTGGAATGGACTTTCACCGAGTTGGGTTCCGGAACATTCTCTGAGTGTTTCTCTGGTAATGAATCCCAGAGGTCTGGTTAAGTATGGCACCCTGGAATCTCAGCTCCTCTCATTCATCTTCTGCTCTCTCAATAGGTAATTGGCTTGGCTCTAATAGACCAAACTGACAGAACTAACCATTACTCCTGTCTGTTTTAGCTTACTTGAGGATCTTACATAGAAATAGACTTACCATTCAAGCCAATGGTGGGTAGATCGGCCCCCATATTGAGTGAACGCATAGGAGTACATTTGATCTCTTCTTCCCTTTTTCCCTCACGACCCTGCCTCTTCTTCTTCCTCTCCTTAGGGGTGAGCGAGAGCCTCCATAGTGAACATGCATAGAGTCATCCACCCTGTCTCTTCTTATTCCTCTCCTCAGGGGTGAGCGAGACAGCCTCCATAGTGAACATGCATAGAGTCATCCACCCTACCTCTTCTTCTTCCTCTCCTCAGGGGTGAGCGAGGCAGCCTCCATAGTGAACATGCGTAGAGTCATCCACCCTACCATACAAGAGCCACTGGCCGGGTTCGCTCACCTCCCCTGCGTCTTCACCCACGAGCCCAGTGAGCCCAGCCCCTCTAGCCAGCCTCCCCATATCCAGTGGACCCGAACCTGGGTACTGCGTGGAGGAATGGGGGATCCCCTGGAGCAGATGGTTCTCTCAGCCAAAGGTAAGGAAAGTAACAATAGTCTGATATTAAAGCTAATGATTCAATGATAGTGTTTCAACCAACATGGTCTTAGACTGTTTCAACTAGTAGGATATTCCTTTCAATCAACATGGTCTTAGACTGTTTCAACTAGTAGGATATTCCTTTCAATCAACATGGTCTTAGACTGTTTCAACTAGTAGGATATTCCTTTCAATCAACATGGTCTTAGACTGTTTCAACTAGTAGGATATTCCTTTCAATCAACACTTACACTCGCCACATTTGGATTTTTGTATTACAACAGGTCATTCATTATGACCCAACGATGTAGAGTATACACTTTCATAGAAAAACAAACCTATTTTGTAACTCTTTGCCAAAGGTGACGTGGTGAAGGTGAATAAGGCTTTCGCTGGGCGGGTCAGGTTGCTTGGATACGCTGCCAACAACCGAAATGCTACCATGGAGATCTCAGGCCTCCGTAGCAACGACACAGGCACCTACCACTGCCAGGTTGTCGTGGGCGGCAACTACGAGCGAGACGTATTGCCCCTTGTGGTGATGGGTGAGGAGTTTATACTGTAACTGACTGCATGTCGTTGTAATTGAGGTTTTCTCTCCGATTTAATATAGTATATCTTTGTTTGCAACAATTACAAGAAGTACCTTCTTTTGAATTCTTGAATTGGTGTGTTTTGTGAATCACTTTTCATTTTTACAGTTGTAGAGTTCATCAATAGTGAAAAAGCCTCCTTATTGTATTTCTGAAAGCCTCGACAAGTCCATACGGTGGATAACCCAGCTCTTTGTCCCTTCAAATGATCATTAATAGCATCGTAGAAACCTCAGTGTGAAAATGTGACCTTTTACTTAACGACCATTGGTCCTTCCCATTGAGTGTTGGGACAAAGCCTCCTTTATCTCATTCAACACGAATTACATTGATTCATCATATCAACATCACAGTGACTTTCTCCAGGCTTACTTTTCTGTGCTTCTGTTTGTGTTGTCGTTACGGGTTCATATTAACAGACTAATAGTCCGTGACACTGTCATTAACATTAAGCACATGGATTGAATAACAATGACAAGTACCCTGTGACTGCTCTTCCATGAAGTGCAGCTCAAAGCGGGTTTCTGTTTCGAATGGGAACGGGGAACCTATATTTGGTTGCCGACCACCTGTATAATCTGTCAAAGTTGGGCAATATCACGGACATCCGATATACAGCAGCAGATGCAGAGGAGCGAACAAAAGGGAGAAAGGAACGTCTTTCCACATTCCGATGTTAATATTAGTATAATCATTTAGTGTCTTACAATGCCACACGGAGAGTAACATTTCATTGGGTGACCTTCGCCAGTGAACGAACATCCTAATGATCTAATTGGTTGTACATGCTCCCATCTGTTTGTCTGAGACAAATACACACTTGGCATCACAACCCAGACCTGTGTCGTACGGCTGTGTCGTACGCTGCTCAAATTGAGTGCTTGTTTTTTGTTGTTGTGAATACGTGTGCTGTATGTGTGTGTCCTTGAGGTGTTGATCAAGAAAGAGAAAAATACAAGCGAGGGGGAGAGAGAGAGAGAGAGTAGAAAGAGAATGTGTCTGTCAGTCACCTCACCTCTGTGTCTCTCCTCTCAGGTGTTGTGTTCCATTACCGGTCTCCTAGTGACCGTTACGCCCTCTCGTTCGATGACGCCCAGTGGGTCTGTCAGGAGAACTCTGCCCTCATCGCCACGCCGACCCAGCTGTGGGCAGTTTTCCACAATGGCTATGCAAACTGTGCTGCCGGATGGCTCTCCGACCAGACTGTCCGGTGGGCACACACACACACACACACACACACACACACACACACACACACACACACACACACACACACACACACACACACACACACACACACACACACACACACACACACACACACACACACACACACACACACACACACACACACACAGAGCTGACCCAGTCACTCATGTCACATCCAAACACTCGCTCACAATACAACGAAGACCGCATACTGTTTGGAGGACAGCCGTAGTTTGATATTTTGAACATCTGGTGCGAACACAGAGCCTAGTTTTCTGACTCTGATCCTATTAATATTATCTCCACAGCTATCCTATCCAGTCACCAGAGCGTGGTTGCTATGGACAACAGGAGTACTCGGCTGGTGTGAGGAATTATGGGAAGAGAGACCCTAATGAGCTGTTTGATGTCTACTGTTTCGCCGGGGAACTGGACGGTGAGACACACACACACGCATGGCTGTACGCACGCACACGCACACACACACACATGTCCACACGCACACACACACACAGGCAGACACACACACAGGCAGACACACACACAGGCAGACACACACACAGGCAGACACACACAGAAACATCTCACTTCCACTCCTGACTCACTTTAATGAAATTGCCTTGTGAATTTGTAGGCTTGTGAAAGGACAATAAAGATATCTGAGTCAGAACCTCCTCTCTCTCTATCCAGGTGAGGTATTCCACTCATGGGTCCCAGGGCGTCTGACTCTATCCTCTGCCTCAGAACGCTGCATCTCCCTGGGAGGACAGTTGGCCACGGTGGGGCAGCTCTACCTGGCCTGGAAGGCTGGGCTGGACAGCTGTGCTCCAGGCTGGCTCTCTGACGGTAGTGTCCGCTACCCTATCACCCAGCCCAGGCAGGGCTGTGGAGGGGCCCAGCCAGGGGTCCGGACTGTCGTTCCCAACACCAATGGAACCGCAACCAGCAGCGGATCGGCCAATGCTACGGACACCACACCGCTCTACGATGCCTATTGCTACAGAGGTGAGAATGAAGTCCAGATCTGGAGTCCCAAGAGTTCAGAGTTCATAGGTTACATTGTCAGTGTTAGGCTAAACTGGGAACTTCTCTTACACGAGTCACTGATAAACACAAAGTTCATAATGTAACATCACGATGTTAAAACGTCCAAGGCCTTTTCTCCATTCACCGATTCAATTATTCTTAGAGGTGTAGCTACAGTATGACTTAACCATCTCTACTGAAGTAAGCATGACGATGCTGTTGCCCACCGTGACATGCGTTGCCAAGGACGTAACCATAGCAACACTGGTTAAGACAACCTAATAATTCCATGAGGAAGCTTTTGAAAATAATTTGATTCATGAGACCACCACTGTTGCAAACTACTATAGCATAGCTGGTCCCTTTTGTTAAGAATTAGTCCTAAATTATGCAAAGAGTTATGGGATATTAGAATCCTCTTGTTACACTGGAAGTGCTGGATAGACTTGTAGGAAGTGGAAGAGAGCGTAAGAGAGAGGAGAGAGATGATTAATTAGACAGGAATGTATTGCACACACTGACCATGAAGCGTCAGTCATTGTTCATTCATTGGGTTGTGACGTCTCCTGCACATGTATGCTCTTCAATTCCTCATGGTTTCATCAGGGAACGTAAAGAAGCCAGGCCCCATCTCTAAGATCTACGCGTCTCTGTGGAAGCCCTGGAGCTACCTGACCGGCCCCAGCGACACAGGCACTCCAGGAACAGACAGCCTTTCCCTGGCTACTGAGACCAGCAGCAACCCCCCGACCACAGGTGGGTGTGGAGATGAATGGATAGATGTAGAGTAATGGGTTTTCAACATGGTTGAATGGCAAGAAGGTTTCTCTTATTCTGTGAATAATCCTCCCTTCTGTCCCATCTTCTCAGGGAGCCGTAACCTTTCACCTTCTGGTGACCTCACACCTTCGACCTGGTCAGGATTGGTTGATCTGGAGGAAGAGGCCGGCTCTTGTAAGAAACTTGAACCACATCTAAAAGGATATTCTATTGCACATATAGAGCATTCCTTTTGACCAAAGCACCTGCTTTTGGATGATTATTGTTACTGTAATTCAATGTGTTGATCTTGTCAGCTTCAGACCCCTGGTCCTCAGAGTCCTCTGAGGGGTATGTCACCCTGCAGCTGAGCCCAGGAGAGAGCTCTCTAGCCTGGGGAGACCTGGGAGACATGGACCCTAACTCTGGAGTTTTCCTCAGACCTCCAGCCACCCCCAGCCACGGTCCAAGTTCTACCACACAGAAAGAGGCGTTATCAGCCCCTACTGACAGAAAGGTTGCTACATTTTTACAATATCGATTTATTATAAGTACTGTATCATCGGGGTACTTTGGCATACAGGCACTTTGTGGCTCTAGTATTGTTAATTGTATTACAGTAAATTCATTGTATTGGCTGTATGGTGGTCTCTGTCTAAAGGTGATGGCCAAGATAGTGAAGTCCATGTGGAAGCCGTGGAACTACCTGGCAGGGGTGACAGAAGGTACCCCAGGAAGAGGCAGTCCAGAGGTGGAGAGAAGGGGAACTACGGAGGGGACAGAGAGCGGGACTGTGCCCACCAGTTCTCCTGGCTCTCCTGCTCCAGGTTAGTGTGGACTTTTTGCTTTATTTTGGTTGTGATACTGAGACAAACAGCTAGAGAGAAAGAAAAGAGAGAAAGAGACACTGTGTTTGTGAGTGTGTGCTTGCATGTTAGTCTGGGTCAGAAACTGTTTTACTGCCCTTTTCAGTCGTCTAAGCTTCATTAATACAGATATGTTCTCTGGCCCCATTCAACTCAAAGGCATACATGTTTAACAGAGAAAGGAACCTTAGGTATTGTTGTCTGCATTCTTTAAGCCTTTTCTTCCAAATGAAGGGTTTTCTGGGATGGTAAAACTATAAAACATAAAAGAAATAGAGGCACAATAGAAGACAAAGGCTTAGAGGTATTGGTTTTGTATCTCAGGGAGCACAGTGTTTACACGATATGCTCTCCGCTATGCTCTGGCAGGATCTCTCGCTCTCTCGTTCTTCTTACAGCTCCTGTCCCTTCCCTCTTCTCCTTCCTTCTCTATCCTATCTCTCCCACTGCCTCCTCTAACTTCCCACTGCCTCCTCTAAAATGTAGCTTTCTTCCCCCTGCAGGTTTACTCTCATGGGGTCATGGGTGGTGGGATAGCTTAGGGCTGGGGGAACTAGATGATATACCACCCACTGGTGAGCCCTCGTCCTCCCCAGCCCGGCTCACCTCTACCCCAGCCTCAGAGAGCAAGTCCTCTGCCTCCTCCTCCACCTCCTCCACCCCTGGAGGACGGGAGGCTGTCCCAGACACCACTCAGCCCAAAGGGGGGACGTTGGTACATGTGGCCCCGTCAAAAGTTGAGATCTCGCCCCAGCCGGATTATATTCCCACTAGAGCAGATGGCCTGGCTAGTGTTGGGAGAGAGAGAGTGATGGTGAAAGAGGAGGGGAGTGCTGAGGGGGCCTCCGAAGAGGCGGGAGGGAAGATCCAGTTCACCCGTCTCCCCGTTGAAACCAGCAAACCCATAATCAGAGTCCCTCCATCCAACGAGAGAACCACAAGGAAGGAGCAGTCAGGAGCCAGTCGCAGCACAACTCTACCACCAGTCAACAGCTCCCCTTCTGGGTCAGACAGCAGAAACTCTTCCCCTCCATCCAGACCAGGTACTGGAGCTCTAGCCCCTCCACCATCAGCCTCAGTCATCCAGGGAAGCTCCAAGGTGGCCTCGTGGTCCCTCTCCTGGGTCTCAGTGGAGAGATCTGCAGAGCAGGGAGGTGAGGGTCCAGAAAGTGGGCCCTTGGCGCTGCCCTCCGGACCCCCAGTGGAAGAAGATACAGCCTGGTCTCACGCACTGGGCTCTGGTTTGCCTAGCAACCTGAGCGAGGAGGGTGGCAGGAGTGCAGGATTCAACCGGAGCAACAGAACTCAGGGCTCAGCTGGTAAGTTCTGTCTGTAGACCATGGCGCTTTCAACACCAAGTGTTGTGGGTTTGATTCTTGTTGGGGCCACCCATACAACAAATGAATGTGTCGTGTCTGGACTATCATTAAATGTGAAGACTTATTTATATCAAATTAGTGCTCCTAGGTTTAATTATTACGTGATACCTTGTCAGTTCTCATTACTGAACATCGCAAACCCTTGGATATCTGCACCAACCCTAAGTTTCCATAATGAATCAGCAATATACAAATTGGCTTAATATTTATTTACTAACTAATCAC
This sequence comes from Oncorhynchus gorbuscha, assembly GCF_021184085.1. Lineage (NCBI taxonomy): Eukaryota > Metazoa > Chordata > Actinopteri > Salmoniformes > Salmonidae > Oncorhynchus > Oncorhynchus gorbuscha. The sequence continues at coordinate 41,198,170 of NC_060180.1, read as the reverse complement.
AGAAATACTTAACAAACAAACAGTAGATATTGGTTACTAACAATGATAGAAAAGTCCCTAGTGGACTAAGCCGATATGATGGCTTGGTAGACAAAGGGAAGGGGTGGGGACTGAGAAAGAGCGGGAAAGACAAAATGGATTCACTACACACAGTGGATAATTATAATCATTGGAATGCTAATCCTTTGTACATGAACGGCCGCTCATTCGAGAATAATTGCAATGTATATATTTCTGCTCGTATGTCTTTGTTGTTTTCTCTGTTGAAATCCTCAATCATCCTGTAGAGTTCATCAGAGTCTCTGGTTAACTTTCCCAGAAGTCACAATGTCTTTCATGGTTGTCGGTGGTTATAATGGATACTTCAGAGTACCATTCGGAAATGTTCTCAAAGAACAGATGCTTCGGCGGTTGTCGGTATTCTCGTTCTAGACTTACGTAATTTCTAGCTGCAGACTAGTAATTATGCGTCTAGAATTTGCTCCTGTAGTGATCGATAGTCTCAGAGTTGAACCATTTCCAGCAGTGTAGCCAAAACTACAGCTGTATGGTCTAATGGTCTATAGAATTGCAGCCATTCCAATGTGGGAACTCCGTCCCGGCGTTCTCTGACTTAATGTATATTTTGTAGGATGGTGTTTTATACTTGTGGAAGAAGGGGTGGTTCTATGACACCTATTGTGATGTCTGGGCCACTGACTAGTTAATCTTTATATGAAAATCCATACTCTGATTTAGAAGGTTAACATGACATTACATCTTTTCACAAATAGTTTCATGTTTAATCACATACGTTTCACGATATTTAAATGTAAACCTGACAGCTGGGAAATGTACACTTTAAAAGATACAGTTATGTGTGTTTCCTGTCCCTCATGAGATCACCAAATGAAACGCACTCGACATGACTGTCCCTTAAGTGTCCACGGACCATTCCCACATTCTCAAAAGTAGAAATATTGTTTAGTTCTCTGCCATTTTGGGGATTAGGAGTTTTAAACTAAGAGAAGCTCTTTGTTCTGGTACTCTCTCCCTCAATACAGCAGTTTCTACCAGGTATTTATGACCTATCGTAAAGTCATAAAACTTGCGGTGGGGAGAGCGAGAGAGGCGGGAAGCCACGATATACACCCCCCAAAGGGCCACGTCGTGACATATGCACGCACGACAATAAGTGGCTTTGGATAAAGGCGTCTGCTGAATGGCATATTATCATGATTAATATTCATATAGTTATGACTATTATTATATTTGATTTTTTATCAACAAAATTACACGCAAAGCTGAACAAAACACCAACATTTTCCCATGACTGTCCATCATGACCTCAGTCAATGTGATCTCTGTCCTCACGGTTGTTTCTTCGCTGAAGTTATTCAATCTGTTTTTCAATTCAGAGATAATACCGTGTTGCGTTTCGACCTACAATACACCTCGTACCAGACCCATGCTGTATGTAGTCCAACTAGGGACTAGGAAGGTAGTCATGCCTCCATAGATACCGCCCTGATTAAGTTCACAGGCAGGTTTGTGTTTTGTAAATCTAGCACCTGCTTTAGTGTCTCTCTCTCCAGAGCTATTTCTCACCTGATAATGAATGAGGCTTGTAGCTGGATATAACCTCTCCCTTAGGCATTCCTGCACTACACATTTCTGTGGTGATTTATTTTTGCTCTCTTTGCATCGGTTCATGTTGTCAACAGTGCTAGATATCAAGGATTTATACAGTACCAGTCAAAAGTTTTGGACATACCTACTTATTCAAGGGATTTTCTTTATTTTTACTATTTTCTACATTGTAGAATAATAGTGAAGACATCAACACTATGAAATAACACATGGAATCATGTAGTAACCCCAAAAATTCTGAGATTCCTAATGTTACTGTCCCCACTACAACAACACAGGTATTTAAATACATGTCATTTTGTCCTTGAAGCATTACATTTAAATACTGTATAATTCCATTGATTCCTATAGAGGACTGCTCCTCTGGGGAGTGCCAATATGGCCGACCGGTGGCTGCAAAACCTCTCAATGGCCATTACATAGCATTAGCAATCTAGGGTTTATAAACATCACTGGTAGACATGCTGTGTGTTCCTCAGAACCTGAGATGTGATGAGTAAATGTGTAACCAAAGACTTTGGGTTATAACAACGAATAGTATTGACAGGGACTTCAGAGAATGTTATGTGGTGTTGTTCATTGAGTTGATAGCCTCTGGAGGTAAAGAAAGCATTGGGCCACTTGACTGACCCTGTATTAACCCCCTTATTTCCATCCCATACAGTACATTAGCAGCCCCATTGCACAAACAGCTCATGGGATACTGGGTCTCGCTCTCTCTCTCTGTGTGTTCTGTCTGAGTAGAGAGGTGGCTAATGTTTGTTTTTGCTGACTGGATCAGAGTGGACCTCATCAGGCTGTGTAATCAATAAGGGGCTGCAGGAGAGGCTGCTCATGTTTTATATACAAGCCTCAAGGGCCCTTCTCTCTCTCTATCCCAAACTCTATCACATCCTCCCTTACCTCTTTCTCACATTCTCTCCTTCTCTATCTCAACCTATTCCCCTCACTCACTCAACCTTTCACTTCTTTCTAGCTCTCTCTTTCTCTCCTTCTCTCTCTCAACCTATTCCCCTCTCGCTCACTCAACCTTTCACCTCTCTCTTCTCACCCACTCTCTCTCACGCTCTTACCACTCTCTTTCCTTCGCTCTCCATTTCTCTATCCCTCTCCCTTCTCTCACATGAGCAAGAGTTGCATCAAGAGCTGTAGGCCAAAACAAGCAGCTTCTCTGAGTCGTTTGGTCTGTTTGTCTATTGGTGTGCTGTTTTGGTGCACATGTCTTGGTGTCAGGCGCAAGGTGAAGGCATAGCCTGTCAGCTCATTCTCTGCCCTGTTGATTTCTCTGCTCCACTCACTTTAATGAACAACCAGCCACTGTAGGCTAATCTGTGTCACACACACACACACACACACACACACACACACACACACACACACACACACACACACACACACACACACACACACACACACACACACACACACACACACACACACACACACACACACACACACACACACACACACAAGTATTTTATTAGTCCTCTGGCTATTAGAAAGGCTCCAAACAGTGATGTTTGTGATGACTAGTCCTGACCTTGACTGTTAGAACAATATACTAGTGGCACGGTAGCAGCAACACATCGCTAGCCTTAGCACCTGAGCTCAGCAAGAAATTGACCTGAGAAGGATAAACACAGTGGATCAAAAATACATCTATAATCCAAAGCGTACAGTAACACTGGGAAAGGGACAAGAGGATACCTAGTTTGTGGTACAACTGAATGGATTCAACTGAAATGTGTCTTCTACTATTAACCCAACCAGAGGCAGAACGACAGCTGGACAGAAGTGATGACTATGTTCATAGAACATATCAAGGATTTACTTTGCTCAGTTCCTGTGGTTTTACTCCCGTTAGATGTTGCGTTCATCTGTCTAGTATTGTTGGCCTAAACGAATAGCCAGCATGATGATTATTGTGAGGATGTCTTTGAGAGACGTGTGCTATTTAGAAGATGGAATCAGGCTACAGGCTAATCATAGCCTGGGTCAAAGCTGGGCGATATGGACAAGGATGCTGTAGCTATCAATTGTCCCATTTTAACAATCACCTATATTAGAAAACTTATTTTCATTCAAACTTCACATTTCTCTAGTGAAGGCTACTTATCACAATGAACGATTTCAGAAAAATGCCCACGATAAGTGGTCGGTGTAGTCGGTGTCAATCATTTTCGGTTTATTGTCCCAGCTCAAGCCTAGGTATTCATTTTTACCCTCTGTGTGATGGGTAAACACACACACGCATGGTACACACAATCACGTAGACACACACACACACACACACACACACACACACACACACACACACACACACACACACACACACACACACACACACACACACACACACACACACACACACACACACACACACACACACACACACACACACACACACACACACACACACACACACACAAGATTGTGCTGTCTACAATCTCTACTGTTCGTTCCAATATATCATCATTGTGTTGTATCATAATTCATATCAGCAGTTTAAGTGATGAGCTATTTAGCCTCAGACATAATGAGACAAGATGGAAATTAGCATAAATATAATGCAAATTCAAATCACTTTGATTATACACACACACACAATGTAAGGAAGAACACACACACACACACACACACACATACATACACGCATAGATCCACACACTCCTAGGTGTCAGAGGGCGGGAACAGAACATTCTTAGCGGGTGAGTCGGCACCTTCAAAGACCTCAAGGTTCCTTAACGAGCCACTTATGGGACAACCAGGCGTCATGGCGACCGTTGATATGGAAATGATTAATTATCCTGTGAACAATTATTGGCTGAATTACAGGGGGGCCTGAGAGATCAGTAGGTGGTCTGTTCCTTTCTCTATTCTTCATACCACATCTGAAGTTCTTTCTTTGCCAAGGATCACTTTCCATAGGGTAACCATGACAACAGAGACAAGGAGAAAGGTGGTTGAAGTTTGGGTCTAGACATAGTGTCTTTCAGAAGAAACAGGAAAATATATATTTATATACATTAGTTAAAGTTGTGATGATGCCCACACTACCACCATTACTCCAGAATGGTTGTGTACACAGATCATGACTGTTCACTTCCACCCTCAACTCCCATCACTACTCTATCCACAATGCACTGTGTGAATGTGCTCCTGCCGTGTGGTTGGTTGACTGTCCTTCCGGGTGCCAGTGGTGTTTTAACCCAGTAGCAGCAGACTCGGCAGACTCGGCACTGTGGTTACGTTGCACTTCCCTGCCTGTTCAATGGAGTAGAGGTCAATGGATTTGGAAGAGAGCGAGGGAGAGAGCTGCATGAACTGCATGGCTCAGTAATTTTATGTAGAGGTGTGTGTGTGTGTGTGTGTGTGTGTGTGTGTGTGTGTGTGTGTGTGTGTGTGTGTGTGTGTGTGTGTGTGTGTGTGTGTGTGTGTGTGTGTGTGTACTGTGAAGGCTATGAGCCTATATACTGTACAGATTAGAGAAGGATAAACAAATCTATATTAGGAGGAGAGAAAGAGGTGGATCAGAAGTGTATGTATTCTTGGCAACGTTTAGTTGCTGCTAGATGCATTTATGTACTCTTGAGGATGGTCAGTGTAAAAAAAGAGTACTGCCCTCCAGTCTAAGGATATCTCAATACCTTATATCTGACAACAGCAGGGCAAAAACATAGATCTAAATGCACACTGTATGACCGCAACCATACTGCCTGAGGGAATTGCTGCACCTCGTCTGGTTGTGCTTAGACAGCTAAACCAGGTGTCTTGCTTATCGCTGAAATTAGAATAAGAAAGCTGGTCATTTCAGCTGCACTGCCCTCCCTCTCTTTCAGGAAGATATCCAGGAGATGCTAACTTCTCCTGCACTGCCCTTCCTCTCTTTCAGGAAGATATCCAGGAGATGCTAACTTCTCCTGTACTGCCCTCCCTCTCTTTCAGGAAGATATCCAGGAGATGCTAACTTCTCATGCACTGCCCTCCCTCTCTTTCAGGAAGATATCCAGGAGATGCTAACTTCTCCTGCACTGCCCTTCCTCTCTTTCAGGAAGATATCCAGGAGATGCTAACTTCTCCTGCACTGCCCTTCCTCTCTTTCAGGAAGATATCCAGGAGGTGCTAACTTATCCTGCACTGTCCTCCCTCTCTTTCAGGAAGATATCCAGGAGATGCTAACTTCTCCTGCACTGCCCTCCCTCTCTTTCAGGAAGATATCCAGGAGATGCTAACTTCTCCTGCACTGCCCTTCCTCTCTTTCAGGAAGATATCCAGGAGATGCTAACTTCTCCTGCACTGCCCTCCCTCTCTTTCAGGAAGATATCCAGGAGATGCTAACTTTCCTGCACCGCCCTCCCTCTCTTTCATGAAGATATCCAGGAGATGCTAACTTCTCCTTCACCGCCCTCCCCCTCTTTCAGGAAGATATCCAGGAGATGCTAACTTCTCCTGCACTGCCCTCCCTCTCTTTCATGAAGATATCCAGGAGATGCTAACTTCTCCTTCACCGCCCTCCCTCTCTTTCAGGAAGATATCCAGGAGATGCTAACTTCTCCTGCACCGCCCTCCCTCTCTTTCAGGAAGATATCAAGGAGATGCTAACTTCTCCTGCACTGCCCTTCCTCTCTTTCAGGAAGATATCCAGGAGATGCTAACTTCTCCTGCACTGCCCTTCCTCTCTTTCAGGAAGATATCCAGGAGGTGCTAACTTATCCTGCACTGTCCTCCCTCTCTTTCAGGAAAATATCCAGGAGATGCTAACTTCTCCTGCACTGCCCTCCCTCTCTTTCAGGAAGATATCCAGGAGATGCTAACTTTCCTGCACCGCCCTCCCTCTCTTTCATGAAGATATCCAGGAGATGCTAACTTCTCCTGCACCGCCCTCCCTCTCTTTCAGGAAGATATCCAGGAGATGCTAACTTCTCCTGCACCGCCCTTCCTCTCTTTCAGGAAGATATCAAGGAGATGCTAACTTCTCCTGCACTGCCCTCCCTCTCTTTCAGGAAGATATCCAGGAGATGCTAACTTCTCCTGCACTGCCCTCCCTCTCTTTCAGGAAGATATCCAGGAGATGCTAACTTCTCCTGCACTGCCCTTCCTCTCTTTCAGGAAGATATCCAGGAGATGCTAACTTCAGCTGTACTGCCCTCCCTCTCTTTCAGGAAGATATCCAGGAGATGCTAACTTCTCCTGCACTGCCCTTCCTCTCTTTCAGGAAGATATCCAGGAGATGCTAACTTCTCCTGCACTGCCCTCCCTCTCTTTCAGGAAGATATCCAGGAGATGCTAACTTTCCTGCACCGCCCTCCCTCTCTTTCATGAAGATATCCAGGAGATGCTAACTTCTCCTTCACCGCCCTCCCCCTCTTTCAGGAAGATATCCAGGAGATGCTAACTTCTCCTGCACCGCCCTCCCTCTCTTTCAGGAAGATATCCAGGAGATGCTAACTTCTCCTGCACCGCCCTCCCTCTCTTTCATGAAGATATCCAGGAGATGCTAACTTCAGCTGTACTGCCCTCCCTCTCTTTCAGGAAGATATCCAGGAGATGCTAACTTCTCCTGCACTGCCCTCCCTCTCTTTCATGAAGATATCCAGGAGATGCTAACTTCTCCTTCACCGCCCTCCCTCTCTTTCAGGAAAATATCCAGGAGATGCTAACTTCTCCTGCACTGCCCTCCCTCTCTTTCAGGAAGATATCAAGGAGATGCTAACTTCTCCTGCACTGCCCTTCCTCTCTTTCAGGAAGATATCCAGGAGATGCTAACTTCTCCTGCACTGCCCTTCCTCTCTTTCAGGAAGATATCAAGGAGATGCTAACTTCTCCTGCACTGCCCTTCCTCTCTTTCAGGAAGATATCCAGGAGATGCTAACTTCTCATGCACTGCCCTTCCTCTCTTTCAGGAAGATATCCAGGAGGTGCTAACTTCTCCTGCACTGCCCTCCCTCTCTTTCAGGAAGATATCCAGGAGATGCTAACTTCTCCTGCACTGCCCTCCCTCTCTTTCAGGAAGATATCCAGGAGATGCTAACTTCTCCTGCACTGCCCTTCCTCTCTTTCAGGAAGATATCCAGGAGATGCTAACTTCAGCTGTACTGCCCTCCCTCTCTTTCAGGAAGATATCCAGGAGATGCTAACTTCTCCTGCACTGCCCTTCCTCTCTTTCAGGAAGATATCCAGGAGATGCTAACTTCTCCTGCACTGCCCTCCCTCTCTTTCAGGAAGATATCCAGGAGATGCTAACTTTCCTGCACCGCCCTCCCTCTCTTTCATGAAGATATCCAGGAGATGCTAACTTCTCCTTCACCGCCCTCCCCCTCTTTCAGGAAGATATCCAGGAGATGCTAACTTCTCCTGCACCGCCCTCCCTCTCTTTCAGGAAGATATCCAGGAGATGCTAACTTCTCCTGCACCGCCCTCCCTCTCTTTCATGAAGATATCCAGGAGATGCTAACTTCTCCTTCACCGCCCTCCCCCTCTTTCAGGAAGATATCCAGGAGATGCTAACTTCTCCTGCACCGCCCTCCCTCTCTTTCAGGAAGATATCCAGGAGATGCTAACTTCTCCTGCACTGCCCTTCCTCTCTTTCAGGAAGATATCCAGGAGGTGCTAACTTCTCCTGCACTGCCCTTCCTCTCTTTCAGGAAGATATCCAGGAGATGCTAACTTCTCCTGCACCGCCCTCCCTCTCTTTCAGGAAGATATCCAGGAGATGCTAACTTCTCCAGTGCTTTACTATCTCCAAGGGGATGCTAACTTCTCCTGTGCTTTACTATCTCCAAGGGGATGCTAACTTCTCCTGTGCTTTACTATCTCCAAGGAGATGCTAACTTCTCCTGTGCTTTACTATCTCCAAGGAGATGCTAACTTCTCCTGTGCTTTACTATCTCCAAGGAGATGCTAACTTCTCCTGTGCTTTACTATCTCCAAGGAGATGCTAACTTCTCCTGTGCTTTACTATCTCCAAGGAGATGCTAACTTCTCCTGTGCTTTACTATCTCCAAGGAGATGCTAACTTCTCCTGTGCTTTACTATCTCCAATGAGATGCTAACTTCTCCTGTGCTTTACTATCTCCAAGGAGATGCTAACTTCTCCTGTGCTTTACTATCTCCAAGGAGATGCTAACTTCTCCTGTGCTTTACTATCTCCAAGGAGATGCTAACTTCTCCTGTGCTTTACTATCTCCAAGGAGATGCTAACTTCTCCTGTGCTTTACCATCTCCAAGGAGATGCTAACTTCTCCTGTGCTTTACTATCTCCAAGGAGATGCTAACTTCTCCTGTGCTTTACTATCTCCAAGGAGATGCTAACTTCTCCTGTGCTTTACTATCTCCAAGGAGATGCTAACTTCTCCTGTGCTTTACTATCTCCAAGGAGATGCTAACTTCTCCTGTGCTTTACTATCTCCAAGGAGATGCTAACTTCTCCTGTGCTTTACTATCTCCAAGGAGATGCTAACTTCTCCTGTGCTTTACTATCTCCAAGGGGACTCGGAGGACGGCTACTCTTTCATATCGAGTCAAGTCGTTTTCACCATAATCCGTTGTCCCCCCATAGAGTCAAGAAGCCGTGTTTAAATCGTGACAGTACGCCAAAGTATGAAGTGTGGACTGAGGACTGTGTCTTCTCTGAGGACTGAGGACAGTGTCCTCTCTGAGGAGTGAGGACTGTGTTGTCCTCTCTGAGGACTGAGGACAGTGTCCTCTCTGAGGAGTGAGGACTGTGTTGTGTGTCCTCTCTGAGGAGTGAGGACTGTGTCCTCTCTGAAGACTGAGGTCTGTCCGAGAATCACAAGTCTTGCATGCATCTAAAAATGAACAAAAAATCTTAATTCTCCATCATCTAATTCCCCCCCCCCCTTCCTCTCTCTCAGGTGTGGGGGAGCCCTGTGTGACCAACCCATGTCTGCATGGAGGGCAGTGTGTGCCTCAGGGCAAGGGCTACAGCTGCTACTGCCCACAAGGCTTCACGGGGGAGAACTGTGAGATCGGTGAGTTTACAATACACACACACCCACACATGTGGACACATGCATGTGTATGTATTTGTGTGTAACTGAGTCTTAAAATACATTAGTGGTAGGCCTTTGTCAAGTTCTCCATCACCCTTTAGACAGGCGTTTGGGGGTTAGAGGTTAGAGGCTAGGGGTCAGAAGTATTGTTGTGGTTGTCAAGGTCAATCTCCTCTCTGTGCCTGCTGGCTCTCACTTGGATGGCTTTGTTACACACACACAATGAAAGGTTCGATCAGAAACACCAACTAAACCAAATCCTGTTTACCAGTGTGTCACGCCTTGGTCATTGTATTTTGTGTTTTTGTTATATGTTTGGGTAGGCCAGGGTGTGACATGGGTTTATATGTTGTGTTTTCGTATTGGGGTTTGTATTATTTGGGATCGCGGCTGATTAGGGGTGTGGTATAGGTTTGGCTGCCTGAGGCGATTCTCAATTAGAGTCAGGTGCTTATCGTTGTCTCTGACTGGGAACCGTATTTAGGCAGCCTGAGTTCGCTTTGTATTTTGTGGGTGTTTGTACCTGTCTCTGTGTAGTAGTCACCAGATAGGCTGTAATTAGTTTCACGTTTCGTTTGTTGTTTTCGTATTTCAGTTATTTCATGTACCGTCATATCTTTCATTAAAGTCATGAGTAACCTACACGCTGCATATCGGTCCGACTCTCTTCTTACAACAGACGAACGTCGTTACACAGTGTGTGTGTGGTGACTTCCGACTCTAGTTTACAGCAACTGTCTGAATACTGTCAGGACATGAACTACTTTAGGTAGTAACGTGTTGGCTATGAATCTCAGTGACTTTCTCCCATAAGGTTGACTAACATCTCTACCTTAGCCCTGACCCAGACTCACAAACCCTGCAGGATCATCTCCCATCTTACAGCAACAGGGCGGCAGGTTGCCTAGTGGTTAGAGCATTGGGCCAGTAACTGAAAGGATGCTGGTTCGAATCCCCGAGCTGACAAGGCTCGGTCGATGTGCCCTTGAGCAAGCCACTTAACCCTAATTGCTCTGGATAAGAGCGTCTGCTAAATGACTAAAATGTCAATCTAAATACCCATGAGATGAGACAGCGCCAGACATTCATTGTATTTACCTGTCTGCTGTGGTGAGGAGGTACACTACATGACCAAAAGTATGTGGACACATGCTCGTTGAACATCTCATTCCAAAATCATGGGCATTAATATGGAGTTGGGCCCCCCTTTGCTGCTGTAACAGCCTCCACTCTTCTAGGAAGGCTTTCCACTAGATGTTGTAACATTGCTGCGGGGACTTGCTTCCATTCAGCCACAAGAGCATTAGTGAGGTTGGGTGGTTAAGGCCTGGATCGCAGTCGGTGTTCCAATTTATCTCCAAGTTTTTCGATGGGGTTGAGGTCAGGGCTGTGTGCAGGCCAGTCAAGTTATTCCACACCAATCTCGACAAACCATTTCTGTATGGACCTCGCTTTGTGCACGGAGGCATTGTCATGCTAAAACAGGAAAGGACCTTCCCCAAACTGTTGCCACAAAGTTGGAAGCACAGAATCATCTAGAATGTCATTGTATGCTGTAGCATTGTGATTTCCCTTAACTGGAACTAAGGGGCCTAAACCATAAAAACAGCACCAGACTATTATTCCTCCTCCGCCAAACTTTACAGATGGCACTATGCATTGGGGCAGGTAGCGCTCTCCTGGCATCCGCTGAACCCAGATTTGTCCGTTGGACTGGCAGATGGTGAAGCGTGATTCACAACTCCAGAGAATGCGTTTTTTGCTCTTAGACGTTTCCACTTCACAATAACAGCACTAACAGGGCAGCTCTAGCAGGGCAGAAATTTGACAACCTGACTTGTTGGAAAGGTGGCATCCTATAAGGGTTCAAGTTGAAAGTTACTGAGCTCTTCAGTAAGGCCATTCTACTGCCAATTTTTGTATATGGAGATTGCATCGCTGTGTGCTCAATTTTACACACTGAAATAGCCTAATCTACTAATTTGAAGGTGTATCCACATACTTTTGTATATATAGTATATTTGCCTAACTGGGTACTGCTGGCTTCTAGAGCTGTGAGACAGAGAATGGGCCTAGAGCATGATGCCAAGGCAGGGCTGTGTGTGTGCGTGTGCATCAGTATTTGTGGTATTATCTCTCTCAGAGCAGTGGTGTAAAGTACTGAACAAAAATACTTTAAATTACTACTTAAAAGTAGTTTTTATGCTTTGCTTTACATTTTATATTTTTACTTTTACTTCAATACATTCCTAAAGACAATGATGTACTTTTTTACTCCATACATTTTCCTTGACACCCAAAAGTACTCGTTACATTTTGAATACACAGCAGGACAGGAACATGGTCTTCAATTCACACAAGAGATGTTCAAGCTCATGCTGGGGTGAAGAGATGACCAAGCTCATGCTGGGGTGAAGAGATGTTTCAGCTCATGCTGGGGTGAAGAGATGACCAAGCTCATGCTGGGGTGAAGAGATGTTTCAGCTCATGCTGGGGTGAAGAGATGACCAAGCTCATGCTGGGGTAAAGAGATGTTTCAGCTCATGCTGGGGTGAAGAGATGTTTCAGCTCATGCTGGGGTGAAGAGATGTTTCAGCTCATGCTGGGGTGAAGAGATGACCAAGCTTATGCTGGGGTGAAGAGATGACCAAGCTCATGCTGGGGTGAAGAGATGTTTCAGCTCATGCTGGGGTGAAGAGATGTTTCAGCTCATGCTGGGGTGAAGAGATGACCAAGCTCATGCTGGGGTGAAGAGATGTTTCAGCTCATGCTGGGGTGAAGAGATGACCCAGCTCATGCTGGGGTGAAGAGATGACCAAGCTCATGCTGGGGTGAAGAGATGTTCAAGCTCATGCTGGGGTGAAGAGATGTTTCAGCTCATGCTGGGGTGAAGAGATGTTTCAGCTCATGCTGGGGTGAAGAGATGTTTCAGCTCATGCTGGGGTGAAGAGATGTTTCAGCTCATGCTGGGGTGAAGAGATGTTTCAGCTCATGCTGGGGTGAAGAGATGACCAAGCTCATGCTGGGGTGAAGAGATGACCCAGCTCATGCTGGGGTGAAGAGATGACCAAGCTCATGCTGGGGTGAAGAGATGTTCAAGCTCATGCTGGGGTGAAGAGATGTTTCAGCTCATGCTGGGGTGAAGAGATGTTTCAGCTCATGCTGGGGTGAAGAGATGTTTCAGCTCATGCTGGGGTGAAGAGATGTTTCAGCTCATGCTGGGGTGAAGAGATGTTTCAGCTCATGCTGGGGTGAAGAGATGACCAAGCTCATGCTGGGGTGAAGAGATGACCCAGCTCATGCTGGGGTGAAGAGATGACCCAGCTCATGCTGGGGTGAAGAGATGTTTCAGCTCATGCTGGGGTGAAGAGATGACCAAGCTCATGCTGGGGTGAAGAGATGACCAAGCTCATGCTGGGGTGAAGAGATGTTTCAGCTCATGCTGGGGTGAAGAGATGACCAAGCTCATGCTGGGGTGAAGAGATGTTTCAGCTCATGCTGGGGTGAAGAGATGACCCAGCTCATGCTGGGGTGAAGAGATGTTCAAGCTCATGCTGGGGTGAAGAGATGTTTCAGCTCATGCTGGGGTGAAGAGATGTTTCAGCTCATGCTGGGGTGAAGAGATGTTTCAGCTCATGCTGGGGTGAAGAGATGTTTCAGCTCATGCTGGGGTGAAGAGATGTTTCAGCTCATGCTGGGGTGAAGAGATGACCAAGCTCATGCTGGGGTGAAGAGATGACCAAGCTCATGCTGGGGTGAAGAGATGTTCAAGCTCATGCTGGGGTGAAGAGATGTTCAAGCTCATGCTGGGGTGAAGAGATGACCAAGCTCATGCTGGGGTGAAGAGATGTTCAAGCTCATGCTGGAGTGAAGAGATGTTTCAGCTCATGTTGGGGTGAAGAGATGTTTCAGCTCATGCTGGGGTGAAGAGATGTTCAAGCCCATGCTGGGGTGAAGAGATGTTCAAGCTCATGCTGGGGTGAAGAGATGTTTCAGCTCATGCTGGGGTGAAGACATGACCAAGCTCATGCTGGGGTGAAGAGATGTTTCAGCTCATGCTGGGGTGAAGAGATGTTCAAGCTCATGCTGGGGTGAAGAGATGACCAAGCTCATGCTGGGGTGAAGAGATGACCAAGCTCATGCTGGGGTGAAGAGATGACCAAGCTCATGCTGGGGTGAAGAGATGTTCAAGCTCATGCTGGGGTGAAGAGATGTTCAAGCTCATGCTGGGGTGAAGAGATGACCAAGCTCATGCTGGGGTGAAGAGATGTTTCAGCTCATGCTGGAGTGAAGAGATGTTTCAGCTCATGCTGGGGTGAAGAGATGTTTCAGCTCATGCTGGGGTGAAGAGATGTTTCAGCTCATGCTGGGGTGAAGAGATGTTCAAGCCCATGCTGGGGTGAAGAGATGTTCAAGCTCATGCTGGGGTGAAGAGATGTTTCAGCTCATGCTGGGGTGAAGACATGACCAAGCTCATGCTGGGGTGAAGAGATGTTTCAGCTCATGCTGGGGTGAAGAGATGTTCAAGCTCATGCTGGGGTGAATAGATGACCAAGCTCATGCTGGAGTGAAGAGATTACCAAGCTCATGCTGGGGTGAAGAGATGACCAATCTCATGCTGGGGTGAAGAGATGACCAATCTCATGCTGGGGTGAAGAGATGTTCAAGCTCATGCTGGGGTGAAGAGATGTTCAAGCTCATGCTGGGGTGAAGAGATGTTCAATCTCATGCTGGGGTGAAGAGATGTTTCAGCTCATGCTGGGGTGAAGAGATGACCAAGCTCATGCTGGGATGAAGAGATGTTTCAGCTCATGCTGGGGTGAAGAGATGTTTCAGCTCATGCTGGGGTGAAGAGATGTTTCAGCTCATGCTGGGGTGAAGAGATGTTTCAGCTCATGCTGGGGTGAAGAGATGACCAAGCTCATGCTGGGGTGAAGAGATGTTTCAGCTCATGCTGGGGTGAAGAGATGTTTCAGCTCATGCTGGGGTGAAGAGATGTTCAAGCTCATGCTGGGGTGAAGAGATGACCAAGCTCATGCTGGGGTGAAGAGATGACCAAGCTCATGCTGGGGTGAAGAGATGACCAAGCTCATGCTGGGGTGAAGAGATGACCAAGCTCATGCTGGGGTGAAGAGATGTTCAAGCTCATGCTGGGGTGAAGAGATGTTTAAGCTCATGCTGGGGTGAAGAGATGTTTAAGCTCATGCTGGGGTGAAGAGATGTTTCAGCTCATGCTGGGGTGAAGAGATGACCAAGCTCCTGCCTGGGTGAAGTGATGTTCAAGCTCATGCTGGGGTGAAGAGATGTTCAAGCTCATGCTGGGGTGAAGAGATGTTTAAGCTCATGCTGGGGTGAAGAGATGTTTAAGCTCATGCTGGGGTGAAGAGATGTTCAAGCTCATGCTGGGGTGAAGAGATGTTTAAGCTCATGCTGGGGTGAAGAGATGTTTCAGCTCATGCTGGGGTGAAGAGATGACCAAGCTCCTGCTGGGGTGAAGTGATCACCAGAGACAAAAGACAGCGACACTGACTCTAAAGATAGTGATGCCTATGGAATTGAAGTTCTGATGAAGGACAAGTGACGAAGGGCAGAACCATTTTAGACTATTGAGATGCACCCATAGAACAGTCATGAAAGTATGTACTTTGTTGTCTTAGCTGATTGGCTGTTGTTGTCTTACCCGTTGTTGCATAGCTAGCTCTCTCAATCAACACCTGTGATTGCTTTATGTCTCTCTCAAAATGTCAATATGCCTGGTACACTGTTGTTTATTATTGTCTTAGTTTACTGCAGAGCCCCTAGTCCCACTCAACATAAAAAAAAAAATTAAAATGTATTTTTTAAATTTATATTTCACCTTTATTTAACCAGGTAGGCAAGTTGAGAACAAGTTCTCATTTACAATTGTGACCTGGCCAAGATAAAGCAAAGCAGTTTGACACATACGACGACACAGAGTTACACATGGAGTAAAACAAACATACAGTCAATAATACAGTGTAAACAAGTCTATATACGATGTGAGCAAATGAGGTGAGATAAGGGAGGTAAAGGCAAACAAAGGCCATGGCGGCAAAGTAAAACACTGAAATGGTAGATTTGCTGTGGAAGAATGTGCAAAGTAGAAATAATGGGGTGCAAAGGAGCTAAAATAAATAAATAAATAAAATAAATACAGTAGGGAAAGAGGTAGATGTTTGGGCTAAATTATAGATGGGCTATGTACAGGTGCAGTAATCTGTGAGCTGCTCTGACAGCTGGTGCTTAAAGCTAGTGAGGGAGATAAGTGTTTCCAGTTTCAGAGATTTTTGTAGTTCGTTCCAGTCATTGGCAGCACAGAACTGGAAGGAGAGGCGGCCAAAGGAAGAATTGGTTTTGGGGGTGGCCAGAGAGATATACCTGCTGGAGCGTGTGCTACAGGTGGGTGATGCAATGGTGACCAGCGAGCTGAGATAAGGGGGGACTTTACCTAGCAGGGTCTTGTGTATTTGGAAACAGTATTTTCAAATACTTATTTCAAATACTATTCACCTGGGTTAAATCCATGGGAGTGTATTTGAGTCTGTGTATTTGAGTATTTCAAATACAATTTGGCAGATTTGGTTTTTACAAATATAATTCAAATACTCAAATAAAATGACTTGTTTTGAGCTGTGTATTAAATACCAGCTACTGAAATACACATGTATTTGAACCCAGGTCTGTGAGAGAAAGAATTAAGGAAAGCTTTGAGAATGTACAGACTCAGTGAGCATGGCCTTGATATTGAGAAAGGCCACGGTAGGCAGACATGGCTTACTCAAGAGAAAACAAGCTATATGCACACCGCCCACAGAATGAGGTGGAAACCTAGCTGCACTTCATAACCTCCTGCCAAATGTATGACCATATTAGAGAAACATATTTCCCTCAGATTACACAAAGCATTCCAAAGCAAATCCAATTTTGATAAACGTCCATATCTATTTGGTGAAATACCACAGTATGCCATAACAGCAGCAAGGTTTGTGACCTGTTGCCACAAGAAAAGGGCAACCAGTGAAGAACACTATTGTACATTTTTTTATTTTATTTAACCTTTATTTAACGAGGCAAGTCAGTTAAGAACAAATTCTTATTTACAATGATGGCCTACCAAAGGGCATAAGGCCTCCTGCGGGGACGGGGGCCTGGAATTAAAAAAATAAATACAATATAAATATAGGACAAAACACACATCACAACACCACATAAAGAGAGACCTAAGACAACAATGTAACAAGGCAGCCAAACATGACTACACAGCATGGTAGCAACACAACACGACAACAACATGGTAGCATCACGACAACAACATGTTAGCAACACAACAACAACATGGTAGCAACACAACATGACAACAACATGGTAGCAACACAACATGACAACAACATGACAACAACACAACATGACAACAACATGGTAGCAACACAACATGACAACAACATGGTAGCAACACATGACAACAACATGGTTGCAGCACAACATGACAGCAACATGGTAGCAACACAACATGGTAGCAGCACAACACAACAACAACATGGTAGCAACACAACATGACAACAACATGGTAGCAACACAACATGACAACAACATGGTAGCAACACAACATGACAACAACATGGTAGCAACACAACATGACAACAACATGGTAGCAACACATGACAACAACATGGTTGCAGCACAACATGACAGCAACATGGTAGCAACACAACATGGTAGCAGCACAACATGACAACAACATGGTAGCAGCACAACATGACAACAACATGGTAGCAGCACAACATGACAACAACATGGTAGCAACACAACATGACAACAACATGGTAGCAACTCAACATAAGGTGAATGCACCAATTTGTAAGTCGCTCTGGATAAGAGCGTCTGCTAAATGACTTAAATGTAAATGTAAATGTATAACAACAACATGGTAGCAGCACAACATGACAACAACATGGTAGCAGCACAACTTGACAACAACATGGTAGCAGCACAACATGACAACAACATGGTAGCAGAACAACATGGTAGCAACACAACATGACAACAACATGGTAGCAGAACAACATGACAAGAACATGGTAGCAGCACAACATGACAACAACATGGTAGCAACACATGACAACAACATGGTAGCAGCACAACATGACAACAACATGGTAGCAGCACAACATGGTAGCACTACAAAACAAGGTACAAACATTATTGGGCAAAGTCAACAGCACAAAAGTCAATAAGGTAGAGACAACAATACATCGTACAAAGCAGCCACAACTGTCAGTAAAAGTGTCCATGATTGAGTCTTTGAATGAAGAGATTGAGATAAAACTGTCCAGTTTGAGTGTTTGTTGCAGCTCGTTCCAGTTGCTAGCAGCAGCGAACTGAAAAGAGGAGCGACCCAGGGACGTGTATGCTTTGGAGACCTTTAATAGAATGTGACTGGCAGAACGAGTGTTGTATGTGACGGATGAGGGTTGCAGTAGATATCTCAGACAGGGGGGAGAGAGGCCGAAGAGGGTTTTATAAATAAGCATCAACTAGTGGGTCTTGCGACGGGTATACAGAGATGACCAGTTTACAGAGGAGTAGAGTGCAGTGATGTGTCCTATAAGGAGCATTTTTGGCAAATATGATGGCCCAATGGTAAAGAATATCTAGCCGCTCGAGAGCACCCTTACCTGCCAATCTATAAATTATGTCTCTATGTAATCTAGCATGGGTAGTATGGTCATCTGAATCAGGGTTAGTTTGGCACCTGGGGTGAAAGAGGAGCGATTACGATTGAGGAAACCAAGCCTAGATTTAACTTTAGCCTGCAGCTTTGATATGTGCTGAGAGAAGGACAGTGTACCGTCTAGCTATACTCCCAAGCACTTGTATGAGGTGACTACCTCAAGCTCTAAACCCTCAGAGGTAGTAATAACACCTGTGGGAAGAGGGGCATTATTCTTACCAAATCACATGACCTTTGTTTTGGAGGTGTTTAAGGTTGAGGGTAGAGAAAGCTTGTTGGACATTAAGAAAGCTTTGTTGTAGAGCATTTAACACAAAATAAAGTAACTAAACTTTGGCCTTGCCGATAGCCTGAGTGCACTTATTTCTCATTTGCCTGAACGAGAGCCGGTCAGTTTGCATGTGCCGAGCCTTTCGCCAAATGCAATTCTTGTGGTGGAGTAACTCTGCCAGATCACAGTCGAACCAGGGGCTGAACCTGTTTTTAATTCTAATTTTCTTTATAGGGGCGTGTTTGTTAACAATACCACTGAAAATATCAAAAAAGAAGGTTCAAGCGTCTTCGACAGAGGGAATCAAGCTGATTCTATACCAATTTACAGAGGCCAGTTCATGAAGGAAGGCTTGTTCATTAAAGTTTTGTAGCAACCTTTGGAAGATCTGTCTTGCAGAAAAAGTTTATAACCAGAAATGTCAACTTCAGTATTCAAAACACTCTTCCTTAACCACGTCTCAGTAAAGACCAACACAAATGGATTGAAGCTGTAAACCCACACTTTCCATCGATCCATTTGAAGTAATACGCTTCTAGTGTTAACGTGCAGAAAACCCAGGCTTTTACGAGAGCAGAAATCAGTGATGCAGATATCAGAGCACAAGTCAGAATTGGGTCTAGCAACAGTAGGTGGGCCAGGATGTACATGCACATTTCCAGATATCATCAACAGCAATACAATCAAGGCACGGCAGAGGACAGAGAGAGCTCTGCAGTGTTGACTTATGACATCTGAACGTGCATCAGATGGCAACAAGATCATATTGTACAGCAATTTCATCAGGTAACCTGAACACAAAGCCGACGAGAGGTAAATACAACCCATATTTATGTTTATTTATTTTCCCTTTTGTATATAGTCATAATGACATTTGAAATGTCTCTATTCCTTTGGAACTTTAGTGAGTAATGTTTACTGTTCATTTTTGATTATTTCACTTTTGTTTATTATCTATTTCCCTTGCTTGGCAATGTAAACATATGCTTCCCATGCCAATAAAGCCCATTGAATTGATAGAGAGAGAGAGATGGCTCTCGCTACCTTGAGCTTGGCACAGGAATAATGAAATAAGTGAATTGGCTCTGAAGTACTCTCAGGGCGCCCTGATTCATGAAGTAGGAAGGAGAGGGACAAAAAACAGGAAAACAGAAACATCCACAGTAATCTTGAGTTGCCATGGTGAGAATTAAATTACCCTCCTCCCTTACAAAACATTTACCTTTACATTTGAGTAATTTTGTAGAAGCTCTTACCCAGAACCACTTACAGTAAATTTTACTCAATAAAGCAGCTATTGGCAAAGTCAGTGCTAGTAAGAAAAGACACGTGTTAGTGCAAGAAATCGAAGGGGGATACGAAGTCAGTTGCACAACTGAATGCATTCACCCAAAATGTATCTTCCATATTTAACCCAACCCCTCTGAATCAGAGAGGTGCGGAGCGCTGCCATATCGACATCCACGTCATCGGCACCGGGGGTGGTGGGGGGGGCAGTTTTTTGTTGGGGGTTATCCACCTAGCCATCTCTGGGAATTGAACCAGCGACCTTTCGACTTATAGTGGCCCAACGCTCTTAACTGCTCGGCTAAAGACACAGAGAAGTAGCCAAATCTTCCAAAAGCTCTAACGGTTTGTCTAACTTGTTGGGGGTAGTGGTCAAAACGGACATTGTTTGCAAAAATGTTACAGAAAATGTTGTTGAGGTCAAGAGTGGTCTTCAAAATGGTTGGATTTGGATACAATTTCCTGGTGAATTTAGATAGTGTGGGGAGTGGCACAGTGGTCTAAGACACTGCATCTCAGTGCAAGAGGTGTCACTGCAATACCTGGTTTGAATCCAGACTGCATCACATCTGGCCGTGATTGGGAGTCCCATAGGACGAGGCACAATTGGCTCAGCGTCGTCCAGGTTTGGCCGGGGTAGACCATCATTGTAGATATAAATTTGTTCTTTACCGACTTGACTAGTTAAATAAATCGAATAAAAGTGTTGTTCCCATAGCAACCACTGCTGCAGTTGATGGACATAGAAAACATAGGAAAAATCTTTCCTTTGTGTTACACCAATGAATCACCTCTGGGAGAATGTCAGAGCTGTGGACATTGTTCTCTTTACTCTATCCCAAATCATTTAGACCAAGCTTAGCTGGAATTTTTCCACAATTCTCCCACTGTCGTCAAATGCTTGGTTACATTTACATTTACATTTAAGTCATTTAGCAGACGCTCTTATCCAGAGCGACTTACAAATTGGTGCATTCACCTTATGACATCCAGTGGAACAGTCACTTTACAATAGTGCATCTAAATCTTAAAGGGGGGTGAGAAGGATTACTTATCCTATCCTAGGTATTCCTTAAAGAGGCGGGGTTTCAGGTGTCTCCGGAAGGTGGTGATTGACTCCGCTGTCCTGGCGTCATGAGGGAGTTTGTTCCACCATTGGGGGGCCAGAGCAGCGAACAGTTTTGCCTGGGCTGAGCGGGAACTGTACTTCCTCAGTGGTAGGGAGGCGAGCAGGCCAGAGGTGGATGAACGCAGTGCCCTTGTTTGGGTGTAGGGCCTGATCAGAGCCTGGAGGTACTGAGGTGCCGTTCCCCTCACAGCTCCGTAGGCAAGCACCATGGTCTTGTAGCGGATGCGAGCTTCAACTGGAAGCCAGTGGAGAGAGCGGAGGAGCGGGGTGACGTGAGAGAACTTGGGAACGTTCTCAGGAAAAGGTTTACAGGAAAAGTATTTGTGCAGGTCTGTGCGCATAGCCAGTGAACTTAAGTGAACGAGTCTAAACCTCTCCCTCAACGTGATCAAGACAAAGGAGATGATTGTGGACTACAGGAAAAAGAGGACCGAGCACGCCCCCATTCTCATCGACTGGGCTGCAGTGGAGCAGGTTGAGAGCTTCAAGTTCCTTGATGTCCACATCACCAACAAACTAACATGGTCCAAGCACACCATGACAGTCGTGAAGAGGGCACAACAAACCTATTTCCCCTCAGGAGACTGAAAAGATTTGACATGGGTCCTCAGATCCGCAAAAGGTTCTACAGCTGCACCATCAAGAGCATCCAGACTGGTTGCATCACTGCCTGGTATGATAACTGCACGGCCTCCGACCGCAATGCACTACAGAGGGTAATGCGAACGGCCCAGTACATCACTGGGGCCAGTTTCCTGCAATCCGGGACATATATACCAGGCGGTGTCAGAGAACTGCAGCCACCCTAGTCATAGACTGTACTCTCTGCTACCGCATGGCAAGCAGTACCGGAGCGCCAATTCTAGGTCCAAAAGGCTTCTAAACAGCTTTTACCCCTAAGCCACAAGACTCCTGAACATCTAGTCAAATGGCTACCCAGACTATTCACATTGCCCCCCCCCCTCTCCTCTCCACACCACTGCCACTCTCTGTCATCTATGCATAGTCACGTTAATTAACTCTACCTACATGTACATACTACCTCAAGTAACCACCCAACACATTGACTCTGTACCGGCACCCCCCTGTATATAGCCTCCACATTGACTCTGTACCGGTACAACCTGTATATAGCCTCCACATTGACTCTGTACTGGTACCCCCATGTATATAGCCTCCACATTGACTCTGTTCCGGTAGCCCCTGTATATAGCCTCCACATTGACTCTGTACCGGTACCCCCTGTATATAGCCTCCACATTGACTCTGTACTGGTACCCCCATGTATATAGCCTCCACATTGACTCTGTACCGGTACCCCCTGTATATAGCCTCCACATTGACTCTGTACCGGTACCCCCTGTATATAGCCTCCACATTGACTCTGTACCGGTACCCCCTGTATATAGCCTCCACATTGACTCTGTACCGGTACCCCCTGTATATAGCCTCCACATTGACTCTGTACTGGTACCCCCTGTATATAGTCTCCACATTGACTCTGTACCAGCACCCCCTGTATATAGCCTCCACATTGACTCTGTACCGGTACCCCCTGTATATAGCCTCCACATTGACTCTGTACCGGTACCCCCTGTATATAGCCTCCACATTGACTCTGTACCGGTACCCCCTGTATATAGCCTCCACATTGACTCTGTACTGGTACCCCCATGTATATAGCCTCCACATTGACTCTGTACCGGTACCCCCTGTATATAGCCTCCACATTGACTCTGTACCGGTACCCCCTGTATATAGCCTCCACATTGACTCTGTACCGGTACCCCCTGTATATAGCCTCCACATTGACTCTGTACCGGTACCCCCTGTATATAGCCTCCACATTGACTCTGTACTGGTACCCCCTGTATATAGTCTCCACATTGACTCTGTACCGGCACCCCCTGTATATAGCCTCCACATTGACTCTGTACCGGTACCCCCTGTATATAGCCTCCACATTGACTCTGTACCGGTACCCCCTGTATATAGCCTCCACATTGACTCTGTACCGGTACCCCCTGTATATAGCCTCCACATTGACTCTGTACCGGTACCCCCTGTATATAGCCTCCACATTGACTCTGTACCGTAACACCCTGTATATAGCCTCCACATTGACTCTGTACCGTAACACCCTGTATATAGCCTCCACATGGACTCTGTACCGTAACACCCTGTATATAGCCTCCACATTGACTCTGTTCCGGTATCCCCTGTATATAGCCACATTGACTCTGTACCGGTAAACCCTGTATATAGCCTCCACATTGACTCTGTACCGGTACCCCCTGTATATAGCCTCCACATTGACTCTGTACCGGTACCCCCTGTATATAGCCTCCACATTGACTCTGTACCGTAACACCCTGTATATAGCCTCCACATTGACTCTGTACCGTAACACCCTGTATATAGCCTCCACATTGACTCTGTACCGTAACACCCTGTATATAGCCTCCACATTGACTCTGTACCGTAACACCCTGTATATAGCCTCCACATTGACTCTGTACCGTAACACCCTGTATATAGCCTCCACATTGACTCTGTACCGTAACACCCTGTATATAGCCTCCACATTGACTCTGTACCGTAACACCCTGTATATAGCCTCCACATTGACTCTGTACCGTAACACCCTGTATATAGCCTCCACATTGACTCTGCTCCGGTATCCCCTATATATAGCCACATTGACTCTGTACCGATACCCCCTGTATATAGCCTCCACATTGACTCTGTACCGTTACCCCCTGTATATAGTCTTCACATTGACTCTGTACCGGTACCCCCTGTATATAGCCTCCACATTGACTCTGTACCGGTACCCCCTGTATATAGCCTCCACATTGACTCTGTACCGGTACCCCCTGTATATAGCCTCCACATTGACTACCCCCTGTATATAGCCTCCACATTGACTCTGTACCGGTACCCCCTGTATATAGCCTCCACATTGACTCTGTACCGGTACCCCCTGTATATAGCCTCCACATTGACTCTGTACCGGTACCCCCTGTATATAGCCTCCACATTGACTCTGTACCGGTACCCCCTGTATATAGCCTCCACATTGACTCTGTACCGGTACCCCCTGTATATAGCCTCCACATTGACTCTGTACTGGTACCCCCTGTATATAGTCTCCACATTGACTCTGTACCAGCACCCCCTGTATATAGCCTCCACATTGACTCTGTACCGGTACCCCCTGTATATAGCCTCCACATTGACTCTGTACCGGTACCCCCTGTATATAGCCTCCACATTGACTCTGTACCGTAACACCCTGTATATAGCCTCCACATTGACTCTGTACCGTAACACCCTGTATATAGCCTCCACATGGACTCTGTACCGTAACACCCTGTATATAGCCTCCACATTGACTCTGTTCCGGTATCCCCTGTATATAGCCACATTGACTCTGTACCGGTAAACCCTGTATATAGCCTCCACATTGACTCTGTACCGGTACCCCCTGTATATAGCCTCCACATTGACTCTGTACCGGTACCCCCTGTATATAGCCTCCACATTGACTCTGTACCGTAACACCCTATAGCCTATAGCTCTCCACCCATTGACCACATTGACTCTGTGTAACACCCTGTATATACATTGACTCCCTAACACCCTGTATATAGCCTCCACATTGACTCTGTACCGTAACACCCTGTATATAGCCTCCACATTGACTCTGTACCGTAACACCCTGTATATAGCCTCCACATTGACTCTGTACCGTAACACCCTGTATATAGCCTCCACATTGACTCTGTACCGTAACACCCTGTATATAGCCTCCACATTGACTCTGCTCCGGTATCCCCTATATATAGCCACATTGACTCTGTACCGATACCCCCTGTATATAGCCTCCACATTGACTCTGTACCGTTACCCCCTGTATATAGTCTTCACATTGACTCTGTACCGGTACCCCCTGTATATAGCCTCCACATTGACACTGTACCGGTACCCCCTGTATATAGCCTCCACATTGACTCTGTACCGTAATACCCTGTATATAGCCTCCACATTGACTCTGTACCGGTACCCCCTGTATATAGCCTCCACATTGACTCTGTACCATAACACCCTGTATATAGCCTCCACATTGACTCTGTACCATAACACCCTGTATATAGCCTCCACATTGACTCTGTACCATAACACCCTGTATATAGCCTCCACATTGACTCTGTACCATAACACCCTGTATATAGCCTCCACATTGACTCTGTACCGTAATACCCTGTATATAGCCTCCACATTGACTCTGTACCGGTAAACCCTGTATATATAGTTATTTTCTTTACTGCTCCTCTTTTATCTCTTATTCTTATCTGTATTTTTTAAAACTGCATTGTCGGTTAGGGGCTCATAAGTAAACATTTCACTGTAAGGTCTACACCTGTTGTATTCGGAGCATGTGACTAACAACATTTGATTTGATTTAAAGGTTACTCAGGACTCTCCAACCGGTGTTGTGTGTGTTTTTTCTAACAGACGTGGATGACTGCCAGTCCAATCCATGTCTAAACGGAGGCACCTGCATCGACAAGATTCTCTCGTTTGTCTGCCTCTGTCTGCCCAGCTACGCAGGAGACACCTGTGAGAAGGGTAAGACAGTGAATGCACACTGGTCAACACATGGCGCAAGCATGGAAACACACTATAGTCAATACACACAGCCTAAACAGAGAGAGACTTTCATCTGACATACACTTCTCCAAATTATACAGGGGCATGTTTTAATGGAGCTTTCAATCAAGATGGAAACATTATAACATTTTCATATAGGTTTCTTCCTAGGGTCCTGCCTTTCTAGGGAGTTTTTCCCAGCCACCGTATTATTATATTATATTATAATTATTATATTATATTTAACCATAACTCACATTTAACCACATTTAACCATTTAACCTTATGGAAAATAACATCTCAATTTCTGATGTTTTGTTTTTGCTACTTCTATATGTGTAGCTCTATAAACGTGTCGACAGTAAATACCTAGATATAGTATCTACAGGGATCAGGATGATGTTGCCTGTCTGCTATCAGCAGTCTACAGCAGCCGGCTGTGATCCAGATCATCTTGATCAGCGTTATGTGCAGTATCGGCTTACAGCTGGATCAGCGGCTAACATCACAGTGCACTATCAATCAATCAATCAATCAAATGTATTTGTAAAGCCCTTTTTATATCAGCAGATGTCACAAAGTGTTATACAGAAACCCAGCCTAAAACCCCAAACAGCAAGCAATGCATATGTAGAAGCACGGTGGCTGGGAAAAACTCCCTAGAAAGGCAGGACCCTAGGAAGAAACCTAGAGAGGAACCAGGCTCTGAGGGGTGGCCAGTCCTTTTCTGGCTGTGTTCTAATAGCCCTTAGCCGTACCCTTATCCTACTCTGCTCCTCTGGTGATGTAGAGGTTAACCCAGGCCCTGCAGCCCCTAGCTTCACTCCCATTCCCCAGGCGCTCTCATTTGTTGACTTCTGTAACCGAAAAAGCCTTGGTTTCATGCATGTTAACATTTGAAGCCTCCTCCCTAAGTTTGTTTTATTCACGGCTTTAGCACACTCTGCCAACCCGGATATCCTAGCCTTGTCTGAATCCTGGATTAGGAAGGCCACCAAAAACCCTGAAATTTCAATCCCTAACTATAACATTTTCCGACAAGATAGAATTGCCAAAGGGGGCAGAGTTACAATCTACTGCTGAGATAGCCTGCAGAGTTCTGTCTTACTATCCAGGTCTGTGCCCAAACAATTTGAGCTTCTACTTTTAAAAATCCACCTTTCCAGAAACAAGTCTCTCAACATTGCCGCTTGCAATAGACCACCTTCTGACCCCAGCTGTGCCCTGGACACCATATGTGAATTGATTGCCCCCCCATCTATCTCCAGAGCTCATGCTGTTAGGTGACCTAAACTGGGACATGCTTAACACCCCGGCCATCCTACAATCTAAGCTTGATGCCCTCAATCTCACACAAATGATCAATGAACCTACCAGGTACAGCCCCAAATCCATAAACACAGGCACCCTCATAGATATCATCCTAACCAACCTGCCCTCCAAATACACCCTGTCTTCAACCAGGATGTCAGCAATCACTGCCTCATTGCTTGCATCCGTAATGGATCTGTGGTCAAACGACCACCCCTCATCACTGTCAAACGCTCCCTAAAACACTTCAGCGAGCAGGCCTTTCTAATTGACCTGGCCCGGGTATCCTGGAAGGGTATTAACCTCAATCCATCAGTAGAAGATGCCTGGCTATTCTTTAAAAGTGCTTTCCTCACAATCTTAAATAAGCATGCCCCATTCAAAGAAATTTGAACCAGGAACAGATATAGCCCGTGGTTCGTTCCAGACCTGACTGCCCTTGACCAGCACAAAAACATCCTGTGTCGTACGGCATTAGCATCGAATAGCCCCCACGATATGCAACTTTTCAGGGAAGTTAGGAACCAATGTACACAGGCAGTTAGGAAAGCAAACGCTTAGCCTTTTCAAACAGAAATTTGCATTTTGCAGCACAAACTCCAAAAAGATCTGGGATACTGTAAACTCCATGGAGAATATGAGCACTTCCTCCCAGCTGCCCACTGCACTGAGGCTAGGAAACACTGTCACCACCGATAAATCCACAATAATTGAGAATTTCAATAAGCATTTACCCAGGTCAACAGCCCTGCAACCCCCACAGCATCTTGCGCAAGCCTCCCCTATTTCTCCTTCACCCAAATGTTCTGAAAGAGCTGCAAAATCTGGACCCCTACAAATCAGCAGAGCTAGACAATCTGGACCCTCTCTTTCGAAAATGATCAGTCGAAATTGTTGCAACCCCTATTACTAGCCTGTTCAACCTCTCTTTCGTATCGTCTGAGATCCCCAAAGATTGAAAAGCTGCAACAGTCAACCCCCTCTTCAAAAGGAGAGGCGCTCTAGACCCAACTGCTAGAGACCTATATCTATCCCACCCTGCCTTTTTAAGGTCTTCAAAAGCCACATTATCAAACAGATCACCAACCATTTCAAATCCCACCGTACCTTCTCCGCTATGCAATCTGGTTTCCGAGCTGGTCATAGGTGCACCTCAGCCACGCTCGACGTCCTAAACGATATCATAACCGCCATCGATAAGAGACAGTACTGTGCAGCTGTATTCATCCATCTGACCAAGGATTTAGACTCTGTCAAAAACCAAATTTTTATCGGCAGACTCAACAGCCTTGGTTTCTCAAATGACTGCCCCGCCTGGTTTACCAACTACTTCTCAGACAGAGTTCAGTGTGTCATATCGGAGGGTCTGTTGTCCGGACCTCTGGCAGTCTCTATGGGAGTGCCACAGGGTTCGATTCTCGGGCCGACTCTTTTCTCTGTATACATCAATGATGTTGCTCTTGCTGCTGGTGATTCTCTGATCCACCTCAACGCAGACGACACCATTCTGTATACTTCTGGCCCTTCTTTGGACACTGTGCTAACAAACCCCCAGACGAGCTTTAATGCCAAACAACTCTCCTTCCGTGGCCTCCAACTGTTCTTACAGTTTTTCTCAATTGCTAAAACACAATTTCTGAAACCTTGCTCCATTTCCTGAAAACATTAAACACAAAACCTCATCTTCAGGCACTATTTACATAACCTCTGACTCCTCTCGCAAAAATGAAACATTCACCTGAAAACAGTTTTACCTGTGTTCAAAATCAAACACGGCTCTGAAATCATAAACAAAGTGATCAAAATGATATACACTCTCAAGCAGTCAGTAAACAATACACCGAAAAATAGAAAACACATTGTTCAAAACATACAATTCTCAGGGAGAAGTACATTTTTAATCTAAAAAAATATTCATATTTTTCCATCAGTCTTTTGATGAACGAAAACATGTTCTATCATAGTAGCTCAAAATGTATTGTACTCTGCTTTGCTCTTTGCATTTTTGTTTTTTGTTCTTCCTCCTCCCTGTACCCCTATTTTTACAGTACTGTACCCTGCATCTCACAAACGTGTCCTTTGTCTCTGTGATACTGTAATTATTGTTCTTTGTTGATATGAACCTGCAACCAGTCAAAATCTATTGAGCAGTCAGTACTGTTAATAAATGGAAAGCACAATGTTCAGGGCCATACAATTAGTCCATTGTACAGTATGCAGCCTACAATGCACTGTACTACAGTATACAATACTAACAGGGACAAAAATCAAAGGAGTAAACATGTGATCAATGTGCTTCTTCTTGTCTTTGGCCTGGGTCAGAGCACTTCGTCGACATCACAAGCAATATTGTCCCTCCTGAGGCAACGGGGGAAGAAGCCTCTTGTGTACCGTATCCAGCCCTGAAATGATTCCTCATCTATATCAGGCTAAATTAATGGCTTGCAGCAGATTTACTCTGGTGTAGGGTTTCTATCATACACTTTCCATCTCCAAGAGGAGAAAAACTCCTCAATCGGATTCAGGAAAGGCCAGTATGGAGGGAGGTACTAGTTCATAAACTTCCCATTGATGTTAAACCATTCCCTTACCTGAGCAGCTCGGTGGAAACTGACATTGTCCCACACTATCACATAGGTGGGAATGGGATTCTCATTTAGCTCTTGACCCTGCTGCTCTTGAACCTGCTGCTCAAATAAAATATCTCTTAGATTGGAAATAAATCTTAGAAGGTGCTGGGTGTTATATGGCCCGAGTGTAACATGGTGATGTAGAACGCCATGGTTGCTGATAGCAGCACAGATTGTGACATTGCCACCTCGTTGACCAGGAACTTCAACAATGGCCCGCTGTCCAATCATGTTTCGGCCTCTCCTTCTCCTCTTTGTTAGATTGAAGCCTGCTTCACCGACAGAGATGAACTCATGGGGTCTGTTCAAGGAATCCAAGTCAAATATTGTCTGTGTAGAAATACAATATACTGTATGTAGGATTTTGTAAGTCGTACAGAGACAGTGCTATACTGTAGAGTACAATTAGGCTTCTGATTCACATACATTGTATGTACTGAAGAGTAATGTCATTCACATAGTATGTGTTAGTACTGTAGACAATCTGGATTACAGTAAATGTTTCTGAATGTACACTAACTTGCACATACTGAGCTCGCAGTTCTTTCACCCTTGGTGAGTTGTGCTCAAAAGGTACTCTGTATACTTGTTTAATTCGCATCCTGTTACGATGGAGGACACAGTCAATAGTGGAAATGCTCACACTGTCGATTCCCTGGAAGTATGTGTTGTCTTGTATCACTCGTTCCTGGATTTCTCTGAGTCGTATTGCATTATCTTGAAGGGCCATGCCAACTATAACGACCTCTTGCTCCCGAGTGAATATAGCTGTCCTTCCACCTGCATGTGGCTGCCTTGCAATTCTACAAAAAGTAGTTGTGCAGTTACAAAACATATTCATGCAGTACAATACATGCAGTGATTAACTTTACAAATGTCTATTGAAACAGCTGCATATAGTGTAGTACAGTAAATTTGCAATTACAAAAATACAGTAGAATCCTGTACCTGTTCTCTTCTCTGAATGTCCCTACTATGGTGGACACAGAACATCGGCTCAAATTGGGTTGCACTCTAAGTCCTGCTTCCCTCATTGTCAGTTCATGGACAAGAACATGGTCTATAACTGTTGCTCGAATTTCATCAGATAATTCCACTCTTTGTCTTCTTCTTCGTCTGTCTTGCCCTCCTCCTCCTCGTCGCCCACCTCGCATACACACTCGTCCTCATCCTCTCACATTGTTTCTTCTATCCATTCTCAGACTTTCTCCTTCCCACCTTCAACATCCTGTTTGCTCTCTGAACTGGCGTATATTGGTTGTGTCGCATCATTTGAAACAGGTTAAATCAATTTTGAGTGGTTGTCTTCAATCAATGACATGTCTTCTCTACTTGTATGTAATTGTTGCCACTTGTGTTTACCAGTATGGATGACATGTGCATTAGAGTGCAGAATGTGTTTTGAGAATGAGAATGTGTTTAGAGTTTTGCTGAAAAGACTAAGTGAGATCTGCAAATTGTGTTTTATCATGTGAAATGGTTTAAGGTATTGACAACAGACTGCATCATTAGCTAAATGAGTCCAGGCAACTGAGAACTTTGTTCAGCCAATGGGTTTTAGTGTTTTAGCAATTGAGAAAAACTGTGAGTGCAAGTAAAATTAAATCAACCGATCGCTGCCCACCCGTTCAGCATCACTACTCTGGACGGTTCGTACTTAGAATATGTGGACAACTACAAATACCTAGGTGTCTGGTTAGACTGTAAACTCTCCTTCCAGACTCACATTAAGCATCTCCAATCCAAAATTAAATCTAGAATATGCTTCCTATTTCGCAACAAAGCATCCTTCACTCATGCTGCCAAACATACCCTCGTAAAACTGACTCTCCTACCGATCCGATTGACTTCGGCGATGTAATTTACAAAATAGCCTCCAACACGCTACTTAGCAAATTGGATGCAGTCTATCACAGTGCCATCTGTTTTGTTACCAAAGCCTCATATACAACCCACCACTGCGACCTGTATGCTCTCATTGGCTGGCTCTCGCTTCATATTCTTCGCCAAACCCACTGGCTCCAGATCATCTATAAGTCTTTGCTAGGTAAAGCCCCACCTTATCTCAGCTCACTAGTCACCATAGCAGCACCCACCTGTAGTACGCACTCCAGTAGGTAAATTTCACTGGTCACCCCCAAAGCTAAATCCTCCTTTGGCCGCCTTTCCTTCCAGTTCTCTGCTGCCAATGACTGGATTGAATTGCAAAAATCACTGAAGCTGGAGACTCATATCTCCCTCACTAACTTTAAGCACCAGCTGTCAGAGCAGCTCACAGATCACTGATACCCACGGACAGGACCAACCAGGCAGGATATAACCCCACCCACTTTGCTAATGCACAGCCCCACCAGTAGAGAGATAAACAGACCACCAACGTAGTACCCTGAGACAAGGCTGAGTATAGCCCACGAAGATCTCCTCCACCGCACAAGCCCGAGGTGGTACAAAATCAGACAGGAAGATCACGTCTCCTAGGGACGGCATGGAAGAGCACTAAGCCAGTGGCTCAGTCCCCGTAATAGTAATAGGGTCAGAGGCAGAGAATCCCAGTGGAGACAGGGGTGCTGGACAGGCAGAGACAGCAAGGGCAGTTCGTCGCTCCAGTGTCTTGCCATTCACCTTGGCACCCCTGGAGTATCACTCGCTGGCTATCAGGCATTATATCTGTACCTGTCACTGTGCTGCAGAGAGCTGCCTGATATATGTACACCGAAACACACGCACACACACTGAAACGAGCGCAGACACGCACACACCTCGCTGGCTTCAGAGTCAGACAGCCGCCCACAACTCCTCATTTGTCCTCCCCCGTGTGTGCAGAAACACTAATAGCAATGAGGATGAATGAATACATAACCCTTAGTTATTAATGAGTCCTCGTAATGCACAAAATCAGTCCTGCCTATGCAGAAAAAGGAACAAGGTGTGCTGAGAATGGAAATGCAGGATCCATGATTGTAGGTTTAGTGTTTCATTCACTCTCACAGGATCTTAACACCATTAATATGTGTCCTTGGAGGTCCTGAGAGGTACAATACTGGATGGAAGGTTGAAAGGGTATATAGAATAATCTTCTCTCCTTTTGATCCACCTCTCGCTCTTCTTTTATCTGTCACCTGTCCCTCTTTTCATCTCTCTTTCCCTCAATCTATTTCTCTCTTCCTTGCTTCCTTTATCTGTCTCCCATCTTCCACACACTTACCTCTCTCGCCTCTCCCTCCATCCATCCCTCCACCTGTCTCCTTTCTCCCTCTACTCTTAGACGTTGAGAGCTGTGAACATGGATGGAGGAAGTTCCATGGCCACTGCTACAGGTGCGTGTGAAAATAATACCGTTCTCCTCACTTTGCATCTAAACATTAATCGCAAATCAAACAGTGTCATATACAGTGCCTTCGGAAAGTGTAGAGACCCCTTGACTTTTTCCACATTTTGTTATGTTACAGCCTTATTCTAAAATTAAATATTGTTTTTTCCTCAGCAATCTACACACAACACACCATAATGACAAAGAAAAACCTGCTTTTTAGAAATGTTTGTCAATTTTATTTGAAAAACATACCTTATTTACATAAGTATTCAGACCTTATGCTATGAGACTCTAAATTGAGCTCAAGTGCATCCTGTTTCCATTGATCATCCTTGAGATGTTTCTACAACTTGATTGGAGTCCACCTGTGGTAAATTCACTTGATTGGACATGATTTGATACACCAGTCTATATTAGGTCCCACAGTTGACAGTGCATATCAGAGCAAAAACCAAGCCATGAGGTTGAAGAAATTGTCAGTAGAGCTCATCCCAAACAATCTCAATTTGGTTGAGGTTGGGTGATTGTGGAGGCCATGTCATCTGATTCAGCACTCCATTACCCTCCTTCTTGGTCAAATAGCCCTTACACAGCCTGGAGGTGTGTTGGGTCATTGTCCTGTTGAAAAACAAAGGACAGTCCCACTAAGCCCAAACCAGATGGGATTTTGCATTTTGACCATGAAGGCCTGATTCACGCAGTCTTATCTGAACAGGTTGATGTTGAGATGTGTCAGTTACTCTGAAGCATTTATTTGGGCTGCAATCTGAGGTGCAGTTAACTGTAATGAACTTATCCTCTGCAGCAGAGGTAACTCTGGGTCTTCCTTTCCTGTGGCGGTCCTCATGAGACAGTGCATTCATCATAGTGATTAATGGTTTTTGCGACTGCACTTGAAGAAACTTTCAAAGTTTTTGAAATTTCCGTATTGACTGACCTTCATGTCTGAAAATAATGATGGACGGTCATTTCTCTTTGCTTATTTGAGCTGTTCTTGCCATACTATGGACTTGGTCTTTTACCAAATAAGGCTATCTTCTGTGTACCCCCGCTACCTGGTCACAACACAACTGATTGGCTCTAACGCATTAAGAAGGAAATAAATTCCACAAATTAATTTTTAACAAGGCACACCTGTTCATTTAAATGCATTTCAGGTGACTACCTCCATGAAGCTATTTGAGAGAATGCCAAGAGTGTGCAAAGCTGTCATCAAGGAAAAATGTGGCTATTTGAAGAATCTCAAATATAAAATATATTTCAATTTGTTGAACACATTTTTGGTTACTACATGATTCCAAATGTGTTATTTCATAGTTTATGTCTTCACTACTATTCTACAATGTAAAAAAATTGTCCAAATAAATAGAAACCCTGGAATGAGAACGTTATTCCAAAACCTTTGGCCGGTAGTGTACATTTGCAAAAATGTTTGAAAAAAAAACATTTTTGCTTTGTCATTACGACGATTTAGAATAAGGCGATAACGTAACAAAATGTTGGAAAAAGTCAAGGGGTCCGAGTACTTTCCGAATGCACTGTACAGAGGTTACAACGGGGTGTAAACAGGGCTATGAAATACCTCTCAACACAATAACAAGAATATATCCTATGTTACTCTACTGAAATGGCATCTACCTGTTTCTCCACTTCAGGTACTTCTCTCACAGACACACCTGGGAGGATGCAGAGAAGGACTGCAGAGTGCACAGCTCCCATCTTAGTAGTGTCACCTCAGTCACAGAGCAGGAGTTCATCAATGGGCTGGGCCATGATAACGCCTGGATTGGCCTGAATGATCGCACCGTAGAGGAGGACTTCCAATGGACTGATGTCAATGACCTGGTGAGATTTGATATTCCTCCCTGTCAATAATATGTCATATTGTGCTCAGTTTGTGAATATGTGATTTATACCTGTACTTGATCCTCACAGTTGGAATAATATGTGTAAAGTGTAACTACAGATGTATAACTTGGTGATTATTAGTTTATAACAGATTCAAAGCCAATTTAGAATGACTACAGTATAATAGAAAATGATTATAACGTAACATAATTGTGTGGTATTGTGTAGGTATATGAGAACTGGCGAGAAGGCCAGCCTGATAACTTCTTCGCGGGCGGTGAGGATTGTGTGGTGACCATCGCCCATGAGGACGGCAAGTGGAACGATGTGCCCTGCAACTATAACCTGCCCTACGTCTGCAAGAAAGGCACAGGTAAAACAACAAATGATGCATTTACATGGCAATAACGTCCTCCGTAAGGGTTTTAGAAACGGCGGGATCCTAATAGACTGGGCTGTGCCTAGAAACAGGATGTTATGTTCATTTGGCTTTAGTTGAGTCATCACGGCAAATAACGATTTTGGAAATACTGTTTCATATTACGTTCCACAGCCTTCATTTTCCTCTACAAAGCCTTGTATCCCCTGGTGACTGTTCTGTTTTGTCAATAGAATGTCTGGCCTGGCAGTGAAACGCACAAACTTCACATCAGCCCTGAGTGTAAGAGCATAATGACAGTTTTATCAACGGAAAATGCCAGAGGAAATATGGCCCTTTGGTTAAATGTGTCAATCTAGAATTTAGTTCAACAGGTTATTATTGACTAGCATCAGACATAGTGTCATGCATCATTTTTTGTTTGCCTTATCGACAGACAGAAGATAGTGCTATTTCCAAACCACTGAAATTCCCCTAGAAACAACCCAATTAAAACGCGAGCTGCCAAACCTCAATAGGCAGCAGTGTGACAAGCAGCTTTTAAGGGCTTGATTCAATCAGATCTGCTTTAGCCAACATCAACAGAGCGGTTGTTTTGGCGGTTTTGGAGGGGGAACTGCGTTAGAGCTGTCAAATCATGCTGGAAACCCTAGACCCACTACAAATCGCATACCGCCCCAACAGATCCACAGAGTCGCAATCTCAAATCGCACTCCACACTGCCCTTTCCCACCTGGACAAAGGGAACACCTATGTGTGAATGCTGTTCATTGACTAGAGCTCAGCATTCAGCACCATAGTGCCCACAAACCTCATCACTAAGCTAAAGACCCGGGGACTAAACATATCCCTCTGCAACTGGATCCTGGACATCATGACAGGCTGCCCCCAGGTGGTATGGGTAGGCAACAACACATCTGCCAAGCTGATCCTCAACACTGGGTCCCCTCAGGGGTGCGAGCTTCGTCTCCTCCTGTACGCCCTGTTCAGGAGGTCAGAAACCTGGCAGGACAACAACCTCTCCCTCAACGTGAGCAAGACAAAGGAGCTGATCGTGGACTATAGGAAAAGGAGGGCCGAACAGACCCCCATTAACATCGACGGGGCTG
Organism: Oncorhynchus gorbuscha; assembly: GCF_021184085.1. NCBI lineage: Eukaryota > Metazoa > Chordata > Actinopteri > Salmoniformes > Salmonidae > Oncorhynchus > Oncorhynchus gorbuscha. Next base: position 41,161,847 of record NC_060180.1, on the reverse strand, counting down.
AAATTGAGTGGGTCGAGAGTTTCAAGTTCCTTGGTGTCCAACGAACTATCATGGTCCAAACACACCAAGACAGTTGTGAAGAGGGCACGACACCTTTTCCCCTCAGGAGACTGAAATGATTTGGCATGGGTCCTCAGATCCTCAAAAGGTTTTACAGCTGCACCAGTACATCACTGGGCCCCAGCGTCCTGACATCCAGGACCTATATACTAGGCGATGTCAGAGGAAGGCCCAAAAAATGGTCAAAAACTCACCCAAGTCATAGACTGTTTTCTCTGCTACCGCACGGCAAGCGGTACCGGAGTGCCAAGTCTAGGACCAAAAAGGTCCTTAACAGCTTCTACCCCCAAGCCATAAGACTGCTGAACAATTAATCAAATGGCCACCTGGACTATTTACATTCACCCCCCATGATCTTAGTTTTTACACTGCTGCTACTCGCTGTGAATTATCTATGCATAGTCACTTTACAAATGACCTGGACTAACCTGTACCCCTGCACATTGGCTGTATCCCCTGTATATAGCCTCATTATTGTTATGTCATTTTCTTGTTACTTTTTTGATTTTTTGAGGTTTGCTTGTTGTTGTTTTTTTCACTTTAGTTTATTTAGTAAATCGTTTCTCAACTCTATTTCTTGAACTGCACTGTTGGTTAAGGGCTTGTTAAGTAAGCATTTCACGGTAAGGTCTACACTTGTTGTATTCGGCGCATCTGACAAGTAAAATTTGATTAGATTTGAAATCCCAAGTGTCTCCCGGCATTACACCTAAAGCGGACATTGCCATTGGCTGCATTACACCTAAAGCGGACATTGCCATTGGCTGCATTACACCTAAAGCGGACATTGCCATTGGCTGCATTACACCTAAAGCGGACATTGCCATTGGCTGCATTACACCTAAAGCGGACATTGCCATTGGCTGCATTACACCTAAAGCGGACATTGCCATTGGCTGCATTACACCTAAAGCGGACATTGCCATTGGCTGCATTACACCTAAAGCGGACATTGCCATTGGCTGCACGGAGACACATTAACAGAAATCCCATGCAGCCTTCTTTACAAATTCAAACACTGGAATATGAGATGTAATCTACACCTAGATAAGGCTGATAGAAATCCTCATTATTTCATACAATTATTTTTCAATTTGAGTGTAATTATTTCTACAGTATATAGCCTACACTTTCTGGTTCTGAACCTCTATCTGGAGTGGGGCAGGTGTGGCTTCGTGACAATGACCACAGCTGCTCACCTATTTGACGGCTACAACGCAGTTCCACGTCCAACACCACCAACACATCCGCTACGCAGGTGTCTGCTATCGCCAGTTAACGCTTGAACTGATTGAATCTAAATGTGGGAAGAGATGCTTGTGTATGAAGCTCAAAACAAACAGATAACACAGAAGTTTGAATTGCATGTTTGTTTTTTTAACTCCGAGTTGATCTAAACAGAAAACTCCATCTCTCTCTGTTGCCATTTTATCTCACCCTACGGATAATTACTTGGGCTACAAAGCCACCATTTGCCATCTTGTATAAAGCTGGCATTAAATTACCAGTGACTGTTTTGCCCTCAGATCTGCCCCCGAAGTCCCAAAATGCATCCCTTTGTTACCCTGATGTAATTATGACACTGTGGAATGAGAACAGGAGCAAGGATATATGAGATAGCCGGAAGCCTAGCTCGATTTTTTGACGTTTGCTGGTTGTTGTTTTTTTCACTTTAGTTTATTTAGTAAATCGTTTCTCAACTCTATTTCTTGAACTGCACTGTTGGTTAAGGGCTTGTTAAGTAAGCATTTCACGGTAAGGTCTAAACTTGTTGTATTCGGCGCATCTGACTTGAATACAGAGCGTGGAAGAGCGAGACAGACAGAGAGAGAGAGAGAGGCAGAGCAGAGAGCAAGAGAGAGAAATAGATGGAGAGGCAGAGTGAGAGAGAGGGAGGCCGAGCAGAGAGAGAGGCAGAGAGCAAGAGAGAGAAATAGATGGAGAGGCAGAGTGAGGGAGAGGCAGAGAGTGAGAGAGAAATAGATGGAGCGGCAGAGTGAGAGAGAGGCAGAGAGGGAGAGAGAAATAGATGGGGAGGCAGAGTGAGAGAGAGGCAGAGGGAGAGAGAAATAGATGGAGAGGCAGAGAGAGAGGCAGAGAGGGAGAGAGAAATAGATGGAGAGGCAGAGTGAGAGAGAGGCAGAGAGGGAGAGAAATAGATGGAGAGGCAGAGTGAGAGAGAGGCAGAGAGGGAGAGAGAAATAGATGGAGAGGCAGAGTGAGAGAGAGGCAGAGAGGGAGAGAGAAATAGATGGAGCGGCAGAGTGAGAGAGAGGCAGAGAGGGAGAGAGAAATAGATGGAGGCAGAGTGAGAGAGAGGCAGAGAGGGAGAGAGAAATAGATGGAGAGGCAGAGTGAGAGAGGCAGAGAGAGAGAGAAATAGATGGAGAGGCAGAGTGAGAGAGAGGCAGAGAGGGAGAGAGAAATAGATGGAGAGCAGAGTGAGAAGGCAGAGAGGGAGAGAGATAGATGGAGAGGCAGAGTGAGAAAGAGGCAGAGAGGGAGAGAAATAGATGGAGAGGCAGAGTGAGGGAGAGAGGCAGATGGGAGGAGAGGCAGAGCAGAGAGAGAGGCAGAGATGGGGGAGAGAAGATAGATAGATGGAGAGGCAGAGGCAGAGTGAGAGAGAGATAGATGGAGAGGCAGAGCAGAGAGAGAGGCAGAGAGAGGGGAGAGAGAAATAGATGGAGAGGCAGAGCAGAGAGAGGCAGAGAGGCAGAGGGAGAGAGAAATAGATGGAGAGGCAGAGTGAGAGAGAGGCAGAGAGAGAGAGAAATAGATGGAGAGGCAGAGTGAGAGAGAGGCAGAGAGGGAGAGAGAAATAGATGGAGAGGCAGAGTGAGAGAGAGGCAGAGAGAGAGAGAAATAGATGGAGAGGCAGAGCAGAGAGCAAGAGAGAGAAATAGATGGAGAGGCAGAGTGAGAAAGAGGGAGGGGAGAATATGGGAGCTGTCTTGTCTCTCTGTTACTTGACACTGCTCCATAACAACCCAGCTCCCACCCTTTGGTCAGCACTCAATCTCGCCAACTGTCTTCAGGTGGGATTCAGTAGCAATAGCGCAACCTAGGGAGAGAAGAAAGGAATTGCAAGCAAGATACCATACAGAAACATGTAGGATCTTAATTTGAGCAAGTTAACAACAGCAGGAAAATAATCCTGCATCAACAGGAAATGTGAATTATGTGTTTTATAATTAATGGAAATGTTTTATGGGTTGATGCATTTTTCAAAGTGGAAATGACAAACTTCAGAAGCCTTTTCCTGCAAAATGTATCCTGCAACAGGGTCATCAAATTAAGATCCTACATCTGTAGCTCCATACAGTATCTTGTGCTTTTGCTTTGTTGCTCAACACAGACTTTTTTGTTATTGTCGGCCCGTCTGACAGTGCTGTGTGGAACCCCACCCGCCGTGGAGAACGCCCATCTGATTGGCCGTCGGCGGTCCCACTATGACATACACGCTGTTGTGCGTTACCAGTGTACTGAAGGTTTCTACCAGCGCCACATCCCCACTGCGCGTTGCCGGGCCAACGGCATCTGGGACCGGCCCAAGATCATCTGCACAAAGTGTGAGTAACAGGCACCAGATTTTGTTCTGAAACCCCCCCCCCCCCACATTTGTTGTGTTATGCAACCTTTTTGGGATAACAAACCTTTATTCACCCAGGTCAGCCATAAACATGTGTGTATTCCCTCTAATATGGGCTCAATAAGAAACAGAATGGTAAATGTTGTCACTGCACCCTCTGTGTTCCCCTCCGTCAGCTCAGCGATCCCACCGGTCCCGCCGCAACCACCACCACAGCCAGCGCCGGGAGCGCAGGAACCACAGGAGACATGGAGGAGAGGCACACAGGGAGAGGGAAGATGATGCACACAGCCCCTACTGAACCAAAAACTACACCTCCCATAATGCCCTGTGCCGGACCCCTGACAATAGTTGACGTTCATATTTTCCTGACCTATTTCAGTCTGTCTCTTTGGGTTAAAACCTCCCTTGAGATATTGTATGTGTGCAAAACTTTTATTCAAATGAACTTATTGACATCAGTACAAAAAAAAGTGAATTGTTCACACGTACATATCTAAAGTTAGGATTTGTTCCTTTGTTGTTGATTTTGTTTACCCCAGGTCCATTACAACAGTAATACTTGTTCTCTCGCTAACACGGTCGCTAATATCTAAGAAACAGCAAATCCTTGGCATGTGTATGGATAACCTATTCTCGCTGTCTAAACATAGACAGTGACGTGTGTGTGTGTGTGTGTGTGTGTGTGTGTGTGTGTGTGTGTGTGTGTGTGTGTGTGTGTGTGTGTGTGTGTGTGTGTGTGTGTGTGTGTGTGTGTGTGTGTGTGTGTGTGTGTGTGTGTGTGTGTGTGTGTGTGTGTCAGGGTGTCTATGCTATGCGAGTGTATGTGTTCTGCAAAGTTTGAAGCTTGTTCTACATCTCAGAACTCATTTTAGTATTCTGTTTATAAAGCACAAATGTAATTAATGCCAGTGAGCTAGTTAGCTTTCAGTCTCAAATATCCCAGAGCTTTTGTATGTATACTGTATTTGTTGTGTTTCTTTAGGACTCCTGAATAGCATGTCTGTTTTATTATTCAACTTACATGCCATTTTTAATATTTGCTCTCTCTTCATGTAATGTTACTATTTATTATGGATTCTTCCCAAGTTAATATACAGTATGTTGATTTGTTTTGACATAATCCAATGAGGCAATGTAATACCTTTTTGTTGTATATACCATTCTTACAATCAAAAGTAATGAAGGTAACCCTTTGATGGCCTGTCTCTGTACTGTAAATACTGTGGTGTTTTGTTTGTTTGTTATTGACTGGTATCTGATTGATACCTGAGCCTTGTCATGACCCAGTCATGTACCAGTCATGTACCAGTCATGTACCAGTCATGTACTCCGTATCGCCCTCTTAAATAACAACTGAAACACACCCATTGATCTAGACGGAATAGGATAGATCGAAATACTGCGGACTGGGACAAAACTGCTCGGTGGTCAATAGTCCCAATCTTTGCCCGGCTCCAATATGTGAGGGGCAGGATGCCATGATTCATGATGCATATGGTTCTTCTGATATTTGATTGGGCGTAAATCCTTTTTGTTGGTGTTATGACTTCCTGTCCTGCTGTTGTGTTCCATTCTTAATAAAGCTGCAGAAACGTAATGAACGACGACAATGTATCTGGTCAGTTTTGTGATTAAGCTGGGCTCTAACGCTGTTATTTCTGAGTTTCCTTTCTGTTTCTCGACCACATCATTTCTATACCTCAAACACAGATTGAGAGTGGTTTGTGTCTAACCCTATATGCCTCCTATAGCCAAAGAATGAACCCAACTGAAAGTCTTTGTATATCTGTGACCTCTATTTACTTCATTCTCTACCCAGAGAAAGAGGACATTCTGGCCAATAGTTTCATCCTGTTGGGATCAAAGAAGCAGTTTTCTCCTCTCTCTGGTCTCTATTGAAAAGATTGTGGAGGGAAAGTACATCTAAAATAATGGACCCAATATATTAAAATAAATCTAAAACGGGGATCTTCAACCTTTTTTGAGCCAGGGACCACCTCCCAGGTAAACCGGTGATCCATGCACCCCCAGCATATGGGGGGGGGGGGATATGTGTAATGTCTTATTAGGTGAATGATAATGGCAAGGGGAAGTAATCAACATTTTAAAATGAATAGGTTTGGTAGATAGTTGCATTATTGTGATCTCCCCACATTATCATTGAACGAGGGAGTGTAAACTCCAACATAGTAGTCTATTAGCTAGAAAGGTCATTCTAAACATTTTCACTAAGAACAGCTGTTTAGCTGGTTAAACAAAGACTAGCCTGGAAAAAATGTACAGTACCAGTCAAAAGTTTGGACACACCTACTCATTCAAGGGTTTTTCTTTAGTTTTACTATATTCCACTTTATAGGATAATAGTGAAAACAAATTATTAAATAACACATATAGTAACCAAAAAAGTGTTAAATTGAAATATATTTTATATTTGAGAATCTTTGACAGTTTTACACACTCTTTGCATTCTCTCAACCAGCGTCATGAGGTAGTCACCTGGAATGCATTTCAATTCAACAGGTGTGCCTTCGTTTTTTTTGGTGTCTTTACATTTTTTTTTTACCCCTTTTTCTCGTGGTATCCAATTGTTTAGTAGCTACTATCTTGTCTCATCGCTACAACTCCCGTACGGGCTCAGGAGAGACGAAGGTTGAGAGTCATGTGTCCTCCGATACACAACCCAACTAAGCCGCACTGCTTCTTAACACAGCGCCGTCCAACCCGGAAACCAGCCTCACCAATGTGTCGGAGGAAACACCGTTCACCTGGCAACCTTGGTTAGTGCGCACTGTGCCCGGCCCGCCACAGGAGTCGCTGGTGCGCGATGAGACAAGGATTTCCCTACCAGCCAAACCGGCCAAACCCTCCCTAACCCGGATGACGCTAGGCCACACGGACCTCCTGGTCGCAGGCGGTTACGGCAGAGTCTCTGGTGTCACAGCTGGCACTGCAGTACAGCGCCCTTAACCACTGCACCACCCGGGAGGCTCAACAGGTGTGCCTTCTTAAAAGTTATTTTGTGAATTTTTACTTCTCAATGCATTAGAGAGAGCCAATCAGTTTTAATGTGACATGGTAGGGGTGGTATACAGAAGATAGCCCTATTTGTTAAAAGACCAAGTCCACAAGAACAGCTCAAATGCGTTGTGGGCCTACCACTGTTGTGTTGTCCGCAAACTTGATGATTGAGTTGGAGGCGTGCGTGGCCACGCAGTCGTGGGTGAACAGGGAGTACAGGAGAAGGCTCAGAACGCACCCTTGTGGGGCCCCCGTGTTGAGGATCAGCGGGGAGGAGATGTTGTTGCCTACCCTCACCACCTGGGGGCGGCCCGTCAGGAAGTCCAGTACCCAGTTGCACAGGGCGGGGTCGAGACCCAGGGTCTCGAGCTTGATGATGAGCTTGGAGGGTACTATGGTGTTGAATGCCGAGCTGTAGTCGATGAACAGCATTCTCACATAGGTATTCCTCTTGTCCAGGTGGGTTAGGGCAGTGTGCAGTGTGGCCCTCGGAGTGTGGTGTCAGGAAAATAACGTCACACTCAACGTCAACAAAACTAAGGAGATGATTGTGGACTTCAGGAAACAGCAGAGGGAACACCCCCCTATCCACATCGATGGAACAGTAGTGGAGAGGGTAGCTAGTTTTAAGTTCCTCGGCATACACATCACAGACAAACTGAATTGGTCCACTCACACTGACAGCGTCGTGAAGAAGGCGCAGCAGCGCCTCTTCAACCTCAGGAGGCTGAAGAAATTCGGCTTGTCACCAAAAGCACTCACAAACTTCTACAGATGCACAATTGAGAGCATCCTGGTGGGCTGTATCACCGCCTGGTACGGCAACTGCTCCGCCCTCAACCGTAAGGCTCTCGAGAGGGTAGTGAGGACTGCACAACGCATCACCGGGGGCAAACTACCTGCCCTCCAGGTCACCTACACCACCCGATGTTACAGGAAGGCCATAAAGATCATCAAGGACATCAACCACCCGAACCACTGCCTGTTCACCCCGCTATCATCCAGAAGGCGAGGTCAGTACAGGTGCATCAAAGCTGGGACCGAGAGACTGAAAAACAGCTTCTATCTCAAGGCCATCAGACTGTTAAACAGCCACCACTAACATTGAGTGGCTGCTGCCAACACACTGTCATTGACACTGACCCAACTCCAGCCATTTTAATAATGGGAATTGATGGGAAATGATGTAAATATATCACTAGCCACTTTAAACAATGCTACCTTATATAATGTTACTTACCCTACATTATTCATCTCATATGCATATGTATATACTGTACTCTACATCATCGACTGCATCCTTATGTAATACATGTATCACTAGCCACTTTAACTATGCCACTTTGTTTACTTTGTCTACACACTCATCTCATATGTATATACTGTACTCGATACCATCTACTGTATGCTGCTCTGTACCATCACTCATTCATATATCCTTATGTACATATTCCTTATCCCCTTACACTGTGTATAAGACAGTAGTTTTGGAATTGTTAGTTAGATTACTTGTTGGTTATCACTGCATTGTCGGAACTAGAAGCACAAGGGTAGTGGGTTCGATTCCCGGGACCACCCATACGTAGAATATGCACACATGACTGTAAGTCGCTTTGGATAAAAGCGTCTGCTAAATGGCATATATTATTATTATTATTATTACAAGCATTTCGCTACACTCGCATTAACATCTGCTAACCATGTGTATGTGACAAATAAAATTTGATTTGATTTGTCTATCATTACTTTAAAACATTAAGGTAGGTCAATCTGGAAGATTTCAACAACTTTGAAAGTTCTTCAAGTGCAGTTGCAAAAAACATCAAGCGCCACAATGAAACTGGCTCTCGTGATGAAAGGAAGACTCCGAGTTCATTAGATTTACCAGCCTCAGAAATTGCAGCCCAAATAAATGCGTCATAGAGTTCAAGTTACAGACGCATCTCAACATCAACTGTTCAGAGGAGACTGTGTGAATCAGGCCTTCATGTTCAATTTGCTGCAAAGAAACCACTACTAAAGGACACCAATAATAAGAAGAGACTTACTTGGGCCAAGAAACACGAGCTATGGACATTAGACCAGTGGAAAATCTGTCCAAAGTCCAAATTTGTGATTTTTGGTTCCATCCGCCGTGTCTTTGTGAGACACAGAGTAGGTGATCCAATGATCTCCACATGTGTGGTTCCCACTGTGAAGCATGGAAGAGGTGTGATGGTGTGGGTGTACTTTGCTGGTGACACTGTCAGTACTGTCAGTGATTTATTCAGGCGCACTTAACCAGCGTGGCTGCCACAGCATTCTGCAGCGATACGCCATCCCATCTGTGGGACAATCATTTGTTTTTCAACAGGACAATGACCCAAAACACCTCCAGGCTGTGAAAGGGCTATTTGACCGAGAAGGAGAGTGATGGAGTGCTGCATCAGACGATCTGGCCTCCAATCACCAAACCTCAACCCAGTTGAGATGGTTTGGGATGAATTAGACCACAGAGTGAATGAAAAGCAGCCAACAAGTGCTCAGCATATGTTGAAACTTCAAGAATCTGATCCACAACCAGGCTGGTATGTCATTATCATGTTAATACATGGACCTGATCCACAACCTGTGAGGTACAGTATGTCATTATCATGTTATTACATGGACCTGATCCACAACCTGGCAGGTACAGTATGCCATTATCATGTTATTACATGGATCTGATCCACAACCTGGCAGGTACAGTATGCCATTATAATGCTAATACATGGACCTGATCCACAACCTGGCAGGTACAGTATGTCATTATCATGTTATTACATGGACCTGATCCACAACCTGGCAGGTACAGTATGCCATTATAATGCTAATACATGGACCTGATCCACAACCTGGCAGGTACAGTATGCCATTATAATGCTAATACATGGACCTGATCCACAACCTGGCAGGTACAGTATGTCATTATCATGTAATTACATGGACCTGATCCACAACCTGGCAGGTACAGTATGCCATTATAATGCTAATACATGGACCTGATCCACAACCTGGCAGGTACAGTATGCCATTATAATGCTAATACATGGACCTGATCCACAACCTGGCAGGTACAGTATGTCATTATCATGTTATTACATGGACCTGATCCACAACCTGGCAGGTACAGTATGCCATTATAATGCTAATACATGGACCTGATCCACAACCTGGCAGGTACAGTATGTCATTATCATGTTATTACATGGACCTGATCCACAACCTGGCAGGTACAGTATGCCATTATAATGCTAATACATGGACCTGATCCACAACCTGGCAGGTACAGTATGTCATTATCATGCTAATACATGGACCTTATCCACAACCTGGCAGGTACAGTATGTCATTATCATGCTAATACATGGACCTGATCCACAACCTGGCAGGTACAGTATGCCATTATAATGCTAATACATGGACCTGATCCACAACCTGGCAGGTACAGTATGTCATTATCATGCTAATACATGGACCTGATCCACAACCTGGCAGGTACAGTATGCCATTATAATGCTAATACATGGACCTGATCCACAACCTGGCAGGTACAGTATGTCATTATAATGTTAATACATGGACCTGATCCACAACCTGGCAGGTATGTCATTATCATGTTATTACATGGACCTGATCCACAACCTGGCAGGTACAGTATGTCATTATCATGTTATTACATGGACCTGATCCACAACCTGGCAGGTACAGTATGTCATTATCATGTTATTACATGGACCTGATCCATAACCTGGCAGGTACAGTATGCCATTATAATGCTAATACATGGACCTGATCCACAACCTGGCAGGTACAGTATGTCATTATCATGTTATTACATGGACCTGATCCACAACCTGGCAGGTACAGTATGCCATTATAATGCTAATACATGGACCTGATCCACAACCTGGCAGGTACAGTATGTCATTATCATGTTATTACATGGACCTGATCCATAACCTGGCAGGTACAGAATGTCATTATAATGTTAATACATGAACCTGATCCACAACCTGGCAGGTACAGTATGTCATTATCATGTTATTACATGGACCTGATCCATAACCTGGCAGGTACAGTATGCCATTATAATGCTAATACATGGACCTGATCCACAACCTGGCAGGTACAGTATGTCATTATCATGTTATTACATGGACCTGATCCATAACCTAGCAGGTACAGTATGCCATTATAATGCTAATACATGGACCTGATCCACAACCTGGCAGGTACAGTATGTCATTATCATGTTATTACATGGACCTGATCCATAACCTAGCAGGTACAGTATGCCATTATAATGCTAATAGATGGACCTGATCCACAACCTGGCAGGTACAGTATGCCATTATAATGCTAATACATGGACCTGATCCACAACCTGGCAGGTACAGTATGTCATTATCATGTAATTACATGGACCTGATCCACAACCTGGCAGGTACAGTATGCCATTATAATGCTAATACATGGACCTGATCCACAACCTGGCAGGTACAGTATGCCATTATAATGCTAATACATGGACCTGATCCACAACCTGGCAGGTACAGTATGTCATTATCATGTTAATACATGGACCTGATCCACCACCTGGCAGGTATGTCATTATCATGTTATTACATGGACCTGATCCACAACCTGGCAGGTACAGTATGTCATTATAATGCTAATACATGGACCTGATCCACAACCTGGCAGGTATGTCATTATCATGTCAATACATGAACCTGGCAGGTATGTCATTATCATGTTAATACATGGACCTGATCCACAACCTGGCAGGTATGTCATTATCATGTTAATACATGGACCTGATCCACAACCTGGCAGGTATGTCATTATCATGTTATTACATGGACCTGATCCACAACCTGGCATGTATGTCATTATCATGCTAATACATGGACCTGATCCATAACCTGGCAGGTATGTCATTATCATGTTATTACATGAACCTGATCCACAACATGGCAGGTATGTCATTATCATGTTATTACATGGACCTGATCCACAACCTGGCAGGTATGTCATTATCATGCTAATACATGGACCTGATCCATAACCTGGCAGGTATGTCATTATCATGCTAATACATGGACCTGATCCATAACCTGGCAGGTATGTCATTATCATGTTATTACATGAACCTGATCCACAACATGGCAGGTATGTCATTATCATGTTAATACATGGACCTGATCCATAACCTGGCAGGTATGTCATTATCATGTTAATACATGGACCTGATCCACAACCTGGCAGGTACAGTATGTCATTATCATGTTAATACATGGACCTGATCCATAACCTGGCAGGTATGTCATTATCATGTTAATACATGGACCTGATCCATAACCTGGCAGGTATGTCATTATCATGTTAATACATGGACCTGATCCACAACCTGGCAGGTACAGTATGTCATTATCATGTTAATACATGGACCTGATCCACAACCTGGCAGGTATGTCATTATCATGTTATTGCATGAACCTGATCCACAACATGGCAGGTATGTCATTATCATGTTAATACATGGACCTGATCCATAACCTGGCAGGTATGTCATTATCATGTTAATACATGGACCTGATCCACAACCTGGCAGGTACAGTATGTCATTATCATGTTAATACATGGACCTGATCCATAACCTGGCAGGTACAGTATGTCATTATCATGTTAATACATGGACCTGATCCATAACCTGGCAGGTACAGTATGTCATTATCATGTTAATACATGGACCTGATCCATAACCTGGCAGGTATGTCATTATAATGTTAATACATGGACCTGATCCACAACCTGGCTGGTACAGTATGCCATTATAATGCTAATACATGGACCTGATCCACAACCTGGCAGGTATGTCATTATCATGCTAATACATGGACCTGATCCACAACCTGGCAGGTATGTCATTATCATGTTATTACATGAACCTGATCCACAACCTAGCAGGTATGTCATTATCATGTTAATACATGGACCTGATCCACGACCTGGCAGGTACAGTATGTCATTATAATGCTAATACATGGACCTGATCCAGGTAAGAATGCTATTATGTTATCTTTTGGCAACTTCGATGAGGTGGGGAAAATCTGTGGTTTTCTTCTGAAAGTGAACACTCCCAACAAATCACAAGACAGACATGCCAGAACGTTGTGATTCGAAAGCGAAGTTTGCATGCAAAACATCTGTGGTGGTTTAAGTGAAGGTAGTTGATGCAAACTAGCCACTTGCAAAAAGCATTCATTAAAAATAACCTCCTGATCTCCATCTTGCTAGATACCATTTTGTATTTTATTCAAGCGGAAAAGGCAGTGAAGTAGTTCCTCTATGCCAAGAGTCTGTCAATGAAACCAGGTCCATAGCCACAAGGCGTGTCAGAGTAATGAAACCAGGGCCATAGCCACAAGGCGTGTCGGAGTAATGAAACCAGGGCCATAGCCACAAAGCGTGTCAGAGTAATGAAACCAGGGCCATAGCCACAAAGCGTGTCAGAGTAATGAAACCAGGTCCATAGCCACAAGGCGTGTCAGAGTAATGAAACCAGGGCCATAGCCACAAAGCGTGTCAGAGTAATGAAACCAGGGCCATAGCCACAAAGCGTGTCAGAGTAATGAAACCAGGGCCATAGCCACAAAGCCACAAAGCGTGTCAGAGTAATGAAACCAGGGCCATAGCCACAAAGCGTGTCAGAGTAATGAAACCAGGGCCATAGCCACAAAGCGTGTCAGAGTAATGAAACCAGGGCCATAGCCACAAAGCGTGTCAGAGTAATGAAACCAGGGCCATAGCCACAAAGCGTGTCAGAGTAATGAAACCAGGGCCATAGCCACAAAGCGTGTCAGAGTAATGAAACCAGGGCCATAGCCACAAAGCGTGTCAGAGTAATGAAACCAGGGCCATAGCCACAAAGCGTGTCAGAGTAATGAAACCAGGGCCATAGCCACAAAGCGTGTCAGAGTAATGAAACCAGGGCCATAGCCACAAAGCGTGTCAGAGTAATGAAACCAGGGCCATAGCCACAAAGCGTGTCAGAGTAATGAAACCAGGGCCATAGCCACAAAGCGTGTCAGAGTAATGAAACCAGGGCCATAGCCACAAAGCGTGTCAGAGTAATGAAACCAGGGCCATAGCCACAAAGCGTGTCAGAGTAATGAAACCAGGGCCATAGCCACAAAGCGTGTCAGAGTAATGAAACCAGGGCCATAGCCACAAAGCGTGTCAGAGTAATGAAACCAGGGCCATAGCCACAAAGCGTGTCAGAGTAATGAAACCAAACCAGGCCATAGCCACAAAGCGTGTCAGAGTAATGAAACCAATAGCCACAAAGCGTGTCAGAGTAATGAAACCAGGGCCATAGCCACAAAGCGTGTCAGAGTAATGAAACCAGGGCCATAGCCACAAAGCGTGTCAGAGTAATGAAACCAGGGCCATAGGCCATAGCCATAGCCAAAGCGTGTCAGAGTAATGAAACCAGGGCCATAGCCACAAAGCGTGTCAGAGTAATGAAACCAGGGCCATAGCCACAAAGCGTGTCGGAGTAATGAAACCAGGGCCATAGCCACAAAGCGTGTCAGAGTAATGAAACCAGGGCCATAGCCACAAAGCGTGTCGGAGTAATGAAACCAGGGCCATAGCCACAAAGCGTGTCGGAGTAATGAAACCAGGGCCATAGCCACAAGGCGTGTCGGAGTAATGAAACCAGGGCCATAGCCACAAAGCGTGTCGGAGTAATGAAACCAGGGCCATAGCCACAAAGCGTGTCAGAGTAATGAAACCAGGGCCATAGCCACAAAGCGTGTCAGAGTAATGAAACCAGGGCCATAGCCACAAAGCGTGTCAGAGTAATGAAACCAGGCCACAAAGCGTGTCAGAGTAATGAAATAGCCCACAAAGCGTGTCAGAGTAATGAAACCAGGGCCATAGCCACAAAGCGTGTCAGAGTAATGAAACCAGGTCCATAGCCACAAAGCGTGTCAGAGTAATGAAACCAGGGCCATAGCCACAAAGCGTGTCAGAGTAATGAAACCAGGGCCATAGCCACAAAGCGTGTCAGAGTAATGAAACCAGGGCCATAGCCACAAAGCGTGTCAGAGTAATGAAACCAGGGCCATAGCCACAAAGCGTGTCAGAGTAATGAAACCAGGGCCATAGCCACAAAGCGTGTCAGAGTAATGAAACCAGGTCCATAGCCACAAAGCGTGTCAGAGTAATGAAACCAGGGCCATAGCCACAAAGCGTGTCAGAGTAATGAAACCAGGGCCATAGCCACAAAGCGTGTCAGAGTAATGAAACCAGGGCCATAGCCACAAAGCGTGTCAGAGTAATGAAACCAGGGCCATAGCCACAAAGCGTGTCAGAGTAATGAAACCAGGGCCATAGCCACAAAGCGTGTCAGTAAGTAATGAAACCAGAGGCAGGGTCATAGCCACAAAGCGTGTCAGAGTAATGAAACCAGGGCCATAGCCACAAATGCTGTCGTGTCAGAGTAATGAAACCAGGGCCATAGCCACAAAGCGTGTCAGAGTAATGAAACCAGGGCCATAGCCACAAAGCGTGTCAGAGTAATGAAACCAGGGCCATAGCCACAAAGCGTGTCAGAGTAATGAAACCAGGGCCATAGCCACAAAGCGTGTCAGAGTAATGAAACCAGGGCCATAGCCACAAAGCGTGTCAGAGTAATGAAACCAGGGCCATAGCCACAAAGCGTGTCGGAGTAATGAAACCAGGGCCATAGCCACAAAGCGTCAGAGTAAAACATTGGTCGGAAGTGCTGAGAATAGAGACATTTTACTCCTACTCTTAAGGGTAAAAATAACATCTATGCATGAAGTCTCTTTAGTCATAAGAGTCACACCTTGTCGACAGATATTTCGGAAACCTCATGAGCTGTCCTAACCAGTTAAGAGGTACCAGCAGATTTCTTGATAACAGTGGCGAACCGTGACTATTGGAGCTAGGTCCTCAGTTGAGGAAAAAGACCTGATGTCATACATAGAGATAGAGAACTCGGATGCCTGGGGATACAGAGCATGACTTGAGACCTTTCTTTTGCAGACCTATGTAAGAGAAGCAATTAGTTGATGACAGCTTCAAACGGTCCTAAGCCGCGCCTCGGCTGTGGCTCACAGAAGCAGCACAACGGTTTGCAAATATCGATAGCAGGAACCACGTTAGAGGAAAATACGCTTGCGTCGTTTCAAAGAAACATTTGCCAAAACAAACAGTCACTCAAATAGTGGTGGAATAAATTCAACCACACAGCGACTCACATTGTTTCAAGACCACGTACAGTATATGCTGTCAGAGAGAAAAAAGTTGCACTGTGCCAGCATGCACAATAAAAAAAATGCACAACGCGAAATGTCATGTACCCACTACTTCCAATTGTAATGTCATTACCTCTGTTTTTAACCACACAACCAGTGGTCTAAAACTGAAATAATACGTTACACATTGTACTCAAAATGATATGAACGAGATAGCAACAAAAAGCAAGCTGTAGATGAAAACAAAAAGTCCCCTTACCATTATGATTATCATTTCAAAGTCCATTCGCCTGTCCTTCTTTATGAAATGGGAAATGGCAGGTTGCTTGTCTTTTGATTTTAAAGTTGTTTTTTGATTGAGATCAAAGCCGGGGCCGACAGTCGAGCCAATGTTGTTCCTGGAATATGTCTTGATCCTTTTTAGTGCAGAAAATGCTCTTTCTACTGATGCAGTGGACACTGGAATGGTCAAAACTAGACAGGAGAGCAGATACATTTGGTGCGTACTATCAATTAGTCTCTTCTGCTGGGGAAAGTGGAGCAGATCACCCGGGCTCTTACCCTCGAAGTCAGACATTGAGCACATAAAGATGAGATCTGTTTTAAGCCGCGGCAAATCAAAATTAGGGCCATAGCTTAACTCGAGACTATGGAAACACAGCGTTTGGAAAGTTTGGCGTTTCCCTATATATTTGGAACTTTTGTGGGTCAAGGAGGGCAAGGAACATGAGCCTTTCATGGTCATTGAACCGGTTCCTTAGCTGAGTGGCAATGTTGTCGATGATCGCACTGTGTGGCTGTTGGTACTGCCCGCGGACGTCTCCTTGCTTATGTGTCCTGCGCCCCCTTGGTACTCCGGTCTCACTCAGTGTCCTCGTAGATGGAATCAAATGGACCTTTTCCCCTCTCTATGGTGTTGCAGAAGTCATCCACCCTGGACAAACAGAACTGCACGTCAAACTCCCTGTTCTGCAATATTACAAACAGCACGTTGGAGTACGCACATATGGAGTAGAACGCAGCACGTCGGAATACACACATATGGAGTAGAACGCAGCACGTCGGAGTACGCACATATGGAGTAGAACGCAGCACGACGGAGTACGCACATATGGAGTAGAACCCAGCACGTCGGAGTACGCACATATGGAGTAGAACGCAGCACGTCGGAGTACGCACACATGGAGTAGAACGCAGCATGTCGGAATACGCACATAAGGAGTAGAACGCAGCACGTCGGAGTACGCACATATGGAGTAGAACGCAGCACGTCGGAGTACGCACATATGGAGTAGAACGCAGCATGTCGGAGTACGCACATATGGAGTAGAACGCAGCACGTCGGAGTACGCACATATGGTAGAACGCAGCACGTCGGAGTACGCACATATGGAGTAGAACGCAGCACGTCGGAGTACGCACATACATATGGAGTAGAACGCAGCACGTCGGAGTACGCACATATGGAGTAGAACGCAGCACGTCGGAGTACGCACATATGGAGTAGAACTGAGCTGACACGCCTCGGAGTACGTTCACACATGGAGTAGAACGCAGCGCGTCGGAGTACGCACACATAGGAGTAGAACGCAGCAGCGCGTCGGAGTACGCACATATGGATGTTTAGAACGCAGCGCGCATATCAGGAGTACGCATGATATGGTACGCACATATGGAGTAGAACGCAGCGCGTCGGATTCATGTCGCATATGGAGCTTAGAACGCAGCGCGTCGGGCGCCACATATGGAGTAGAACGCAGCGCGGTACGCACATGGAGTAGAGCATTAGATCGGAGTACGGACATATGGAGGCGCAGCAGGCGGATACGCACATATGGAGTAGAACGCAGCGCGTCGGAGTACGCACATATGGAGCAGAAGTTTGCTGCAGCGCGTCGGGAGGAGCACATATGGAGTAGAGATGCCGTATCCCAGGAGCACATTGGAGAGCGCAGCTCGTCGGAGTACGCACATATGGAGTAGAACGCAGCGCGTCGGAGTACGCACATATGGAGTAGAACGCAGCACGTCGGAGTACGCACATATGGAGTAGAACGCAGCACTTCGGAGTACGCACATATGGAGTAGAACGCGGATAGTAGGAAGCAGAACTCGAAGCTTGTCAGGTGCATCCTGTATCCATCTGCGCTGTGAACGCTGTCTTCAGAGTCATCGTGACGGTCCACTAGTTACTAAAGAGTTCAATGAGTTCCGCCTTGTTTCATACACAGTGCACATAGCAATGAATGAACAGAGCTTGCGGGATAGATTCTTTCACCTTGTACTCCGTTTATACCAGAGGCCATGACTGCGGCCCCATCATAACACTGTGCCACAACTTTGGCAGTGCATTCACACTCCTCTAAAAAGCTGACAATTCGGGCAGCAACCGCTTCTGCCCGTTTATCCTCAGTTACATCCTCAAATTTAAAAAAAAATTCCTTCACACCACCGTCGGTAGCGTAACGCAACACATAAGACATTTGGTCTTCATTGCTGATGTCTGTCGTCTCGTCAACCATAATGGTTACAAAGGGGGTTTTCGACAATTCTTCCTTCATGACATCTGTCATTGCATTCACGACCGCGTGTATCAGGTCATTTTGGATTTTGCTGGAAGTACCTGTGAACACGGTAGCCATAGCCAAATGGCAGTTTAAAGGGCTGTCATACGCAGTTTAAAGTGCTGTCATACTCAGTTTAACGTGCTGTCATACACAGTTTAACGTGCTGTCATACTCAGTTTAACGTGCTGTCATACTCAGTTTAACGTGCTGTCATACTCAGCCAAGAAATCCAGTATTTCCAAGTAGTTTCCCTTATTAGCTGATTCTTTACCCTCACCATGTCCTCTGAATGCTAATTCTTGCTTGCCTAAAAACCCAACCGTATGAATAAGGCTCTTTAGAATCTCCCTGTTGTGACTTTATCATTGTGAGCACATGTCTCATTACGCCGCTGCTTGTTAAGAAGGACTACTCGTTTCCCCAAATGTTTTTAAACTCACTGTAGCTCTCAGGTGTGAAGTTGAGTTTTGGTGTCAAAGTGCTGACTTTGTCAAACAGGCTAAATCTTTGAAACCAGTTGTCCAGGTTGAGCTGTTATCCATGGTGAAGAGTAAGCAATTCCAACAGTAAAGCTTTTTTTGTCAGCTCACAGCCGAGTATCCACGGATACTGCTCATAATTATTAACTTGAAAATGCCTTTCAAAAACTCTTTCCTCATTGCACCAAATCAGGCAGTGCAGGATTTGGTCTCCTGGTCTGTACAAGATTGAACTTTTCATTAAAAGTTAGTCTTGAAAAGGGCGATGCCAACAATTTAGCCACCACATCATCCTTGATTACTCTCTCTGCAGTTGCCATCGCTATCGTTACATACACTCATTACACACACTCACGGCAAAAAGCTAGCCAGGTAGCTAGGCTCAGCGTCAGAAAACAAGATAAGGCTCGCTATTGGCTCTGAATTAGTAACATATACTGAGGCCCTAGAGGGCCCTGAAGCATCATACAATTGTCCCACCTATTACAAGACAATATGTGATTGGTTGATTCTACTGTCATTCCAAAATGCTGCTCTAATTGAAGTCAGTGTCAATGACGTTGGCTGGTGCCTTCTATTCAAAGCCTGAGGGCCTAACCAATGAGAGTCAAGCCCAGCTAGATTATTACTGCCAAGATACTCCCAAAGAAAAATTCTGATTGGATATTTTTTTCTCTTGGATATTAACCCTTCTTTTCCAACACGAACTGAAGAAATGCAATAGGAAGTCCGTTACAATTAAGGCAAAAAAAATATTCATTGTTATAATATATAAAAATATATACAGATTTGTATCTGTCCTTAGGCCCTCTCTGCATAGAGGGCCATGACGGTTCCCCACTGCTTGATAATAGAAAAATGCAGCTAGTCAGTGGTTCCTGCTCCACATGCAATTGCTTTCATTTTGGAGTTGTTAGTTAGTCTGATGCCCTCTGGGTGCCATTTTCTAAGTAACACATATATTGTACAATACCTTCATTAGATACACTTCGATTTCAAAACTATAAGTCCTATAAACACATGCAATCAACCTCACAGTGCTTACCTGCAACATCTGTCAATTTATCAACACCTGACCCCATAGTTCTGCCTCACGTCCCTCCCCCACTACCTGTCCGTTCGGGGAGCAGCCAGGGGTGACGGTGAACGTGTGTGAGGCCAAGGACGTGCTAGGTTCATGGCTGACTGGCTTCCAGACACCAAATCAGAGCTAAAGGAGGTTTGCAAGGTAGAGAACATCAAGGAGCAGGTCATGGAGGGGAACCAACGTACCCCTGCCATCTGGGTCATCTCCAATGGTAACCTGAATGAGCCACACCCGCCCCATTCCGGACCCCGCATGGTTTTTGGGAAGATGCATAAATCACTCTCACAGTTTTCTGGTGACACAGCTGATAAACAAAACAATATTTCAAGCCTGAACTGAACCCCCTTTGCGATTACCAAAAGCCACAGACACTTGAAAGGACACAAACTGTACAGATCTAAAGCTTGTTTCAAGATTGTAATCAGATATTTTTCAGCTGATGTATGTTTTTAATGTTGAACTCTTTAACTTCTAATGGTTGACCTATTCAAGTTATTATTGTCGTATTCAAACACAATACAGTCGCCCACACTAGGCTGCTGTAATTGTAAAGCTTATGGGGACATCTAGTGCCTCTTAGGGACATTACAACTCATTTACACCCATGACATTCTAGGTGACCATACACATTATGTACCTCAACATCATTTCACGCACACAGTAACACAGGTAAGCTATTCTGTATCACACATGTGCATAATTCACATTATTTCAATAACAAAACAGTAAAACAGTCACATTTCTCAAAACTCCATGATAAACCTATTGGATTGTTACCGAGTTGCCCCTGGTCTTCTGTGTTCTCTTTCACCTGAGCTACATTCACCTATCAATTTTGAAGTAAGACATTTGGTCTAAACCTTTTTGAAAATCAGGCTAAAGAGACCAGTGAATCATCACATAAATACAGTTATCTTGCTGTATCCAGTGGCAATTTTAGCATGGAAATCTTGTTTTGACAAACTCCACAAAATGTTATTAGGTGCATGCCATCAAAGCCACTATACAACACAACACTAAACAATACATTAATTCCACTATAACAGTGACAAACAGTGCACACAAACTGTCCCAACATCAGAGTCCCAACAGCAGAGTCCCAACACCTTACCACTGCTACACCTGGCTATCAGCGGAGCCTTGTCTGGCAGCGAAACAGTTCAATCAGCCTCATTTACTACCTTTTAAAAAACATAGCTGATATGGCTGACTTGTTTAAACAAATGTGGTTTCTACTAACAATTGAGATGTACAAACTATGCCAAAAGGGGACGACAAGCGGATAAGAGGCAATCCGTAATTTTGATTAAGACATTAATGAGCGAGCTAGGATGGACGTAGTCAATATAACTATTTGTTCAGCACTTTTGAAATGTACAGCACCAGAATTCAGAACATTGGCCGTTCTTACAGTACTCTCCCTGTACACCAAGTCAGAACCGTATGATAAATAAAGGGGGCATATATGCAAACAATGAAAGCATAGAGAAATTATTACATTTCTCTAAAACAGGCTATACGCTACATGTGCACCAAGTCAAAACAGAAGGCTAAGTTATGAGGGGAAAAGAGACCAAATTATTAAGGTGAGGCACATGGGTTACTGACAGATTACTACACAACATACACTTAGTATTACTTTCTTAGCTACAGTATACATATCTCCCTGGTATATTACATCCTTTATGCAGCAGCATACAATACATTTTTGAACTCACCTTGTTGTGCTGTGCTCACTTGAACAGGATGGTGGCGCGGTGGTCCTTCGTGGGCAAGTTTTGTCATCAAACTTTGTCATCAAAGTCTGGAATTCTCTGGATTGATGGTGCTTTTAATACAACTGGGAACAACAAGATTGAATCATGACGTCAGTGATGTTTTCCCGGTTGGAGCTCTAGAAAGAGGCCTGAGTTCCCGACATGGAATTCCGAGTTGCATGTGTTCAAAACATATTTTCATAGTCGGAGCTCGTGTTTTTTCAGAGTTCCCAGTTGTCTTGAATTTACTAAAGTCTGAGATTTCCCAGTTCCGAGTTTACAGTTGTTTTGACAGTTGCAGAAGTCATGTTGGATTAACCTTTCAAACTTGGAAACGAGGCCCTTTAACCCAGACGTGGACCACACACCCACTCCACTCAATAGCAGGCTATTGAATGCTTTGCAATGCTTGCAGTTAGCCACTGATTCCTTCCAAACCACTCATTGTTGAATATGTGATATCCAACTTGTTGTGTAATGTTTACGTCCAATGGCCGATGGCCGATGAGCAGCAATACGTTGTATCTGTAGTTTCTCTAAATTATTCATCTTCATCTGACAAGGATTAAAAAGGATTTACCAGTAGATTGTCGACTTGATTCGTGATGATGAGTGCTAGCTTGCTAGCTAAGATTTTGAAAGTACTGTATGATATTGACATGATCAATCCAATCAACGCTACGGTAGATGTCATTTGACATAATTTTATCTGTGGCCAATGACCTTGAGCCTTTTGGATTGGCACTTCTAATATAAATCTATGGCAGCCCCGAAGGGGTTTGAATTTTCAGCTCTCCCGGTAGATTTTGCTGAGGTAGTGTCCCCATGAGTGACTGAACACTGAGCCAATCACAGCGCAACCAGAGAACATTACCATTCCCTACACTCCGTATATTCCATTCCGCTGGCTGCCCCACCACCACAGAAAGCATTGAGCTCGACTGAAACACTTGCATTTTGGAGCTGCCTTACTCAAGAAAGCAAAAAAGAGAACATGCTTGTATGCAGCTTTATTAACACAATTATTATTATTATTTACATTGTTTGCAAACAGATATGTGACAATTATTATTTCCAAAAAAACAAAATAGGTAACTACAAAAATATATATATGTATTTTTAGCTAACCCCCACCTGCCCTGAATGACGGGTCGCCACTGACCGTATCTACCCATTCAAAAATATGTAGCCCATTCTGAAAATTATTGTTGTCAAGACATTCTATCTAAAACATCCTATTCTCCTAAACCCCATAGACACCTTAGAAACATTCGAGGCAACACTGCGACTTTTATGTTGAGCTGGAGGAGGGGTGCAGAGGGTCGTGTGTATGACAATCCCCCCCGCCGTCTCATTGGCACATTTCAAGGCGTGCAGCCTCTTCCAAACGCAGTAATGGTTGAAGAACCCATCACAGACATGTCGTGTTTCCATCGAAACCTTTAATGGCAGGATGATGTGCTCGGGTTTCCCCGCAAGATTACCCTTTAACTGACGGAATATATGGATTGGACCTCGTTGCCAGAACAGACCTGGAGCGAGTCTGAAAGGTAAAAATCTCGTTCTATGATTCGGGCTTGAGAATGTGAATGGTGGCATGATTGAATAGCATGCAGTCTAATATTATTGTTATCGGAATAAAGGTGTAATTTCCAAGGTGGTGGTTTCACAATTACAATAGTCGTTGAGGGTAAAATCGAAAATATCAACTGGAATTCTGTTCTCAACAATAACCAGCTTGCGATAATTTATCCGCGCGATTTACATAGCCTACAAGGCCTTTATTATTATGGTGTTGACAGCAGGTTTGCATGATCTCCTAAACATTTACAAACCGACCAACATTTTCTGGCGTGTATATTTACATGTACATTTAATATTGGGATCATTATGTGGAGATGATATTTTGTAGAAATAAGAACACCCTGTCATAAACTCGCGTGTCCAAGTTATGGCCTATGCAATTTAGGCCATTAATTAGGCCATGTAATATTTATTTAATAATTATTCATTCAATTTATATAGAGCTTTTCAACTAATCTCAAAGCGCTACACAAAAAAAGATAAGTAATTTAGAAAACCAAGTACCTGAAGAGGATTTGGACGGTTTTCGATACATTTACTTACTCATACATCGTTTGATGTTGGACAGATGGCTGTTGGCGCGTTCCTCTGCCCAGGAGTTGCCGATGCCTGCCAGATCTTACAACACCTGTACAGATATTTTAAATATCAGCAATCCACATCATATGTTATAGCAATCTGTCAGTCGATGAAACGGTTGATTACGTGTCATGCAACCATTGGTTGATGCACGCAACGTCTGACCAAGGGAATTGACGATCTCAGCCTGCCAGTCACGTGACACCTTGAAGTGTGCAATAGAGTCAACCTTTGGATGCTATGTATGGAACGCCTTTTGAGTCTTTACATGTCAAAAAATACAAGTCAACTGTCAAATAACACTACTTGACGTGTCAAATAAGCTTGTTGACCAATCAGAACCTGCATATGACTGCACGTCACATAATAATTTAACAGGCACATTAATTTTTTACGTAGTTATTACACAGTTATTACACATTTTTACGTAGTTATTACACAATGATTAATTGATAAGTATTGCTATGATGCTGGTAAAGTTGTCTCGCGCACCTGCCCTTCCCCAATCTCTGGACAGTGCTCCCTTCCCCAATCTCTGGACAGTGCTCCCTTCCCCAATCCCTGGACAGTTGCTCCCTTCCCCAATCCCTGGACAGTGCTCCCTTCCCCAATCTCTGGACAGTGCTCCCTTCCCCAATCTCTGTACAGTGCTTCCTTCCCCAATCTCTGGACAGTGCTCCGTTCCCAATCTCTGGACAGTGCTCCCTTCCCCAATCTCTGGACAGTGCTCCCTTCCCCAATCTCTGGACAGTGCTCCCTTCCCCAATCTCTGGACAGTGCTCCCTTCCCCAATCTCTGGACATTGCTCCCTTCCCCAATCTCTGGACAGTGCTCCCTTCCCCAATCTCTGGACAGTGCTCCCTTCCCCAATCCCTGGACAGTGCTCCCTTCCCCAATCCCTGGACAGTGCTCCCTTCCCCAATCTCTGGACAGTGCTCACTTCCCCAATCTCTGGACAGTGCTCCCTTCCCCAATCCCTGGACAGTGCTCCCTTCCCCAATCTCTGGACAGTGCTCCCTTCCCCAATCTCTGGACAGTGCTCCCTTCCCCAATCTCTGTACAGTGCTTCCTTCCCCAATCTCTGGACAGTGCTCCCTTCCCCAATCCCTGGACAGTGCTCCGTTCCCAATCTCTGGACAGTGCTCCCTTCCCCAATCTCTGGACAGTGCTCCCTTCCCCAATCCATGGACAGTGCTCCCTTCCCCAATCCCTGGACAGTGCAGTGCTCCCTTCCCCAATCTCTGGACAGTGCTCCCTTCCCCAATCTCCAGTTCCCCCCAATCTCTGGACAGTGCTCCTTCCCCAATCCCTGGACAGTGCTCCCTTCCCCAATCTCTGGACAGTGCTCCCTTCCCCAATCTCTGGACAGTGCTCCCTTCCCCAATCTCTGGACAGTGCTGTCTTCCCCAATCTCTGGACAGTGCTGTCTTCCCCAATCTCTGGACAGTGCTGTCTTCCCCAATCTCTGGACAGTGCTGTCTTCCCCAATCTCTGGACAGCGCTGCCACCCCAAGCTCTGGACAGTGCTTCCTTCCCCAATCTCTGGACAGTGCTGCCTTCCCCATGCTCTGGACAGTGCTGGTCGTAAAAAAAGTGAACTAGCTGATGGATTTGATGCAAACAATGTTCTTCCCCAAAAAAACACATCAAAACGATAAATTGTATTGGTGCTAACTAAGCTAAAGCTAGCTAAATAGCAAAGAAGTTGCGGTCAAACAAATAATGCCTTATTACCAACACGGTATTGTAAACACATCTTCGTGGCCAGTGGGTGCTTGTTTGCAAACTTTTTGTACAGCTTTGACAGTGCCTCTGATAGTAGTGGTGGTTTGCACGTGCAAATTCATCACACGCAACATTCTAGAATACAATTTTATTATTTGACGTGTCAAATTAAAAGCTTATTTTACGTGTATCTTTTTTTGAGACGTAAAGACCCAAACGGCATTCCATAACTATAGCATGCTTTTATAAACTCAGCAAAAAAACATGAACATAAGATTCAACAAATTAAGCATAAACTGAACAAGTTCCACAGACAAGTGACGAACAGAAATGGAATAATGCGCCCCTGAACAAAGGGTGGGGGGGGTGTCAAAATCAAAAGCAACAGTCAGTATCTGGTGTGGCCACCAGCTGCATTAAGCACTGCAGTGCATCTCCTTCTCATGGACTGCACCAGATTTGCCAGTTCTTGCTGTGAGATGATACCCCACTCCTCCACCAGGGCACCTGCAAGTTCCCGGACATTTCTGGGGGGAATGGCCCTAGCCCTCATCCTCCGATCCAACAGGTACCAGACGTGCTCAATGGGATTGAGATCCGGGCTCTTCGTTGGCCATGGCAGAACACTGACATTCCTGTTTTGCAGGAAATCACGCACAGAACGAGCAGTTTGGCTGGTGACATTGTCATGCTGGAGGGTCATGTCAGGATGAGCCTGCAGGAAGGGTACCGCATGAGGTAGGAGGATGTCTTCCCTGTAACGCATAGCATTGAGATTGTCTGCAATGACAACAAACTCAGTCCGATGATGCTGTGACAGATCGCCCCAGACCATTACGGACCTTCCACCTCCAAATCGATCCCGCTCCAGAGTACAGAAAACCAGCCCTGTTGCGAACACTGATGTCTTGCTCCCAGACAAACTAAACAACTTCTTTGCTCGCTTTGAGGACAATACAGTGCCACTGACACGGCCCGCTACCAAAACCTGCAGGCTCTCCTTCACCGCAGCCAATGTGAGTAAAACATTTCAACTTGTTAACCCTCGCAAGTCTGCCTGCACAGACGGAATCCCTAGCCGCGTCCTCAGAGCATGCGCAGACCAGCTTGCTGGAGTGTTTACGGACATATTCAATCAATCCCTATCCTAGTCTGCTGTTCCCACATGCTTCAAGAGGGCCCGGGAAAGCTAAAGTAACTGAGCTAAATTACTATCGCCCCGTAGCACTCACTTCCGTCATCATGAAGTGCTTTGAGAGACTAGTCAAGGATCATATCACATCCACCCTACCTGACACACAAGACCCACTCCAATTTGCTTTCCGCCCCAATAGATCCACAGATGACGCAATCGCAATCACACTGGACACTGCCCTAACCCATCTGGACAAGAGGAATACCTATGTAAGAATGCTGTTCATCGATTACAGCTCAACATTTAACACCATAGTACCCTCCAAACTTGTCATTTAGCTCAAGACCCTGGGTCTCAACCCCGCCCTGTGCAACTGGGTCCTGGACTTTCTGACGGGCCGCCCCCAGGTGGTGAGGGTAGGAAACAATATCTCCACACCGCTGATCCTCAACACAGGGGCCCCACAAGCGTTCTCAGCCCTCTCCTGTACTCCCTGTTCACCCATGATTGCGTGGCCATGCACGCCTCAATTATCAAGTTTGCAGACGACACTACAGTGGTATGCTTAATTACCAACAACGACGAGACGGCCTACAGGGAGGAGGTGAGATCCCTCGGAGTGTGGTGTTAGGAAAATAACCTCACACTCAACATCAACAAAACAAAGGAGGTGATCGTGGTCTTCAGGAAACAGCAGAGGGAGCACTCCCCTATCTACATCGACGGGACAGTAGTGGAGGTGGAAAGTTTTAAGTTTCTTGGTGTACACATCACAGACAAACTGAAATGGTCCACCCACACAGACAGCATGGTGAAGAAGGCGCAACAGCACAAAAAAATATTCACAAACTTTTACAGATGCATAATCGAGACCATCCTGTCAGGCTGTATCACCGCCTGGTACGGAAACTGCTCTGCCCACAACCGTAAGGCTCTCCAGAGGGTAGTGAGGTCTGCACAACGCATCACCGGGGGCAAACTACCTGCCCTCCAGGACACCTATACCATCGGATGTCACAGGAAGGCCAAAAAGATCATCAAGGACAACAACTACACGAGCCACTGCCTGTTCACCCCGCTATCATCCAGAAGGCGAGGTCAGTACAGGTGCACCGAGAGACTGAAAAACAGCTTCTATCTCAAGGCCATCAGACTGTTAAACAGCCAACATTGAGTGGCTGCTGCCAACATACTGACTCAAATCTCTAGCCACTTTAATAATAAAAAATTGGATGTAATAAATGTATCACTAGTCACTTTAAACAATGTCACTTTATATAATGTTTATATAACCTACATTACTCATCTCATATGTATATACTGTACTTTATACCATCTACTGCATCTTGCCTATGCCATTCGGCCATCGCTCATCCATATATTTATATGTACATATTCTTATTAATTCCTTTAAACTTGTGTGCATAAGGTAGTTTTTATAAAATTGTTAAATTGCTTGTTAGATATTACTGCACGGTCGGAACTAGAAGCACAAGCATTTGGCTACACTCGCATTAACATCTGCTAACCATGTGTATGTGACCAACAGCATTTGATTTGATTTGATTTGGTGTAACGCTCATTCCTTCGAAGATAAATGCGAATCCAACCATTACCCCTGGTGAGACAAAACTGCAACTCGTCAGTGAAGAGCACTTTTTGCCAGTCCTGTCTGGTCCAGCGACGGTGGGTTTGTGCCCATAGGCGATGTTGTTGCCAGTGATGTCTGGTGAGGACCTGCCTTACAACATGCCTACAAGCCCTCAGTCCAGCATCTCTCAGCCTAATGCGGACAGTCTAAGCACTGATGGAGGGATTGTGCATTCCTGGTGTAACTCGGGCAGTTGTTGTTGCCATCATGTACCTGTCCCGCAGGTGTGATGTTTGGATGTACCGATCCTCTGTAGGTGTTGTTACACGTGGTCTGCCACTGCGAGGACGATCAGCTGTCCGTCTTGTCTCCCTGTAGCGCTGTCTTAGGCGTCTCACAGTACGGACATTGCAATTTTTTGCCCTGGCCACATCTGCAGTCCTCATGCCTCCTTGCAGCATGCCTATGGCATGTTCACGCAGATGAGCAGGGACCCTGGGCATCATTCTTTTGGTGTATTTCAGAGTCAGTAGAAAGGCCTCTTTAGTGTCCTAAGTTTTCATAATTGTGACCATAATTGTCTACCGTCTGTAAGCTGTTAGTGTCTTAATTGCCATTCCACAGGTGCATGTTAGTTAATTGTTTATGGTTCATTAAACTAGACGAGGTACGATCACGAATATCCTACCAACAGGATATCAAAAACTGTAATATCCTATGTTTCACGGAATCGTGGCTGAATGACAACGTGGATATTCAGCTAGCGGGATAAACGCTGCACCGGCAAGATAGAACAGCACACTCCGGTAAGACGAGGGGGGCGGTCTGCGCATATTTGTTAACAACAGCTGGAGCCTGGAATCTAAGGAAGTCTAGATTTTGCTTGCCTGAAGTAGAGTATATTGTGATAAAATGTAGGCCACACTACTTGCCTAGAGAGTTTCAAGCTATACTTTTTGTGGCTGTGTATTTACCACCACAGACAGATGCTGGCACTAAGACCGCACTCAGTCATCTGTATAGGGAAATAAGCAAACAGGAAACCACTCACCCAGAGGCGGCGCTCCTAGTGGCTAGAGACTTTAATGCAGAGAAACTTAAATCAAATTTCCATCAACATGTTAAATGTGCAACCAGTGGGAAAACAATTCTAGATCACCTTTACTCCACACACAGAGATGCATACAAAGCTCTCCCTCGCCCTCCATTTGGTAAATCCGACCACAACTCTTTCCTCCTGATTCCTGCTTACAAGCAAAAATTCAAACAGGAAGCACCAGTGACACGGTCTATAAAAAAAGTGGTCAGATGAAGCAGATGCTAAACTAGAGGACTGTTTTGCTATCACAGACTGGAACATGTTCCGGGATTCTTCCGATGGCATTGAGGAGTACACCACATCAGTCACTGGCTTTATCAATTGTGCATCGAGGACGTCGTCCCCACAGTGACTGTACGTACCCCTACTAGGAGCCATGGATTACAGGCGACATTCACACTGAGCTAAAGGATAGAGCTGACGCTTATAAGAAATCCTGCTATGCCCTGCGACGAACCATCAAACAGGCAAAGCGTCAATACAGGGCTAAGATTGAATCATTCTACACCGGCTCCGATGCTCGTCTTATGTGGCAGGGTTTGCAAACTATTACAAATGACAAAGGGAAGCACAGCCGCGAGCTGCCCAGTGACACGAGCCTACCATACGAGCCAAATCACTTCTATTCTCGCTTCGAGGCAAACAGCACTGAGGCATGCATGAGAGCATCAGCTGTTCCGGACGACTGTGTGATCACGCTCTCCATAGTGAGTAAGACCTTTAAAAACAGTTCAACATGCACAAGGCTGCGGGGCCAGACGGATTACCAGGACGTGTGCTCCGGGCATGCGCTGACCAACTGGCAGGTGTCTTCACTGACATTTTCAACATGTCCCTGATTAAGTCTGTAATACCAACATGTTTCAAGCAGACCGCCATAGTCCCTGTGCCCAAGAACACAAAGACAACCTGCCTAAATGACTACCAACCCGTAGCACTCACGTCTGTAGCCATGAAGTGATTTGAAAGGTAGGTAATGGCTCACATCAACACCATTATCCCAGAAACCCTAGACCCACTCCAATTTGCATACCGCCCAAACAGATCCATGGATGATGCAATCTCTATTGCACTCCACACTGCTCTTTCCCACCTGGATAAAAGGAACACTTATGTGAGAATGCTATTCATTGACTACAGCTCAGCGTTTAACACCATAGTACCCTCAGAGCTCATCACTAAGCTAAGGATCCTGGGACTAAACACCTCCCTCTGCAACTGGATACTGGACTTCCTGACGGGCCGCCCCCAGGTGCTGAGGGTAGGTAGCAAAACATCTGCCACGCTGATCCTCAACACTGGAGCTCCCCAGGGGTGCGAGCTCAGTCCACTCCTGTACTCCCTGTTCACCCACGACTGCATGGCCAGGCATGACTCCAACACCATCATTAAGTTTGCAGACGACACAACAGTGGTAGGTCTGATCACCGACAACGACGAGACAGACGATAGGGAGGAAGTCGAAGACCTGGCCGGGTGGTGCCAGAATAACAACCTATCCCTCAACGTAACCAAGACTAAGGAGATGATTGTGGACTACAGGAAAAGGAGGACCGTGCACGCCCCCATTCTCATCGACGGGGCTGTAGTGGAAAAGGTTGAGAGCTACAAGTTCCTTGGTGTCGACATCAACAACAAACTAGAATGGTCCAAACACACCAAGACAGTCGTGAAGAGGGCACGACAAAGCCTATTCCCCCTCAGGAAACTAAAAAGATTTGGCATCGGTCCTGAGATCCTCAAAAGGTTCTACAGCTGCAACATCGAGAGCATCCTGACTGGTTGCATCACTGCCTGGTACGGCAATTGCTTGGCCTCTGACCACAAGGCACTACAGAGGGTAGTTCGTACGGCCCAGTACATCACTGGGGCTAAGCTGCCTGCCATCCAGGACCTCTACACCAGGCAGTGTCAGAGGAAGGCCCTAGAAATTGTCAAAAACCCCAGCCACCCCAGTCATAGACTGTTCTCTCTAATACCGCATGGCAAGCAGTACCGGAGTGCCAAGTCTAGGACAAAAGGCTTCTCAACAGTTTTTACCCCCAAGCCATAAAACTCCTGAACAGGTAATCAAATGGCTACCCAGACTATTTGCATTATGTGCCACCCCCCAGCCCCTCTTTTTACACTGCTGCTACTCTCTGTTTATCATATATGCATAGTCACTTAAACTATACATTCATGTACATACTACCTCAATTGGGCCGACCAACAAGTGCTCCCGCACATTGGCTAACCGGGCTAACTGCATTGTGTCCCACCCACCACCTGCCAACCCCTCTTTTACGCTACTGCTACTCTCTGTTCATCATATATGCATAGTCACTTTAATCATATCTACATGTCCATACTACCTCAATCAGCCTGACCTGGTGTCTGTATGTAGCCTCGCTACTTTTATAGTCTCGCTACTGTATATAGCCTGTCTTTTTACTGTTGTTCAGGAATGCCCAAGTGACTAATGTCCACATGCAGGAATGCCCCAAATTGCATGTTGCAGTTGAACCCTTCTCCCAAAAGTCTGATCTGCAGCAACTGCCTTGTGTTTACCCATCAGCAGCAGGGTCAGTGGGCCACAATCAGGTCACCATCATATTAAGGTTCTTGCCAAGTGCAAATGTGTTTTTTTTGGTAGTTGAAGGAATTATTGGATTTCCTCACCCAAATATGACCATTCGGTCATTTCTAAGGTCATAAAACCCATATGAATATGGTTTAGTTTGTTTACCAAAGTAATTGATTACTTTCTGAAAGTTATTCACCTCTAAAACTATTAAGTTAGCGACAAAAACTAGGCTCCATGAAAATTCCAGAGCAGGCAGGTGAGGACATCAAATGCAGAGTTGTTGACATCTGTGGAGTTGTCATTTCTGAATCGAAAGCCAAACTTCAGGAAAATGTGGACATCGTTCATCGTTTGGGAAGACTCAAGGATAATGACAAGAGACCAAGGACAACCATCATCCAGTATACCAACAGATCCAGCCAGGAACGAAGAACGGGGAGTTCTTCATCAGGCAAAAATTGGGGTTCATGGACGATCTGACCTCAGTGACACAGGAGAAACTGTGGCCATGGTGGCTGTAGCTCAAAAGGTAGGGAAACATAGTTTGCTGGTGCAAGAGTGGTCATCGATGGGAAAGAAATGCGGACAAATGAGAACATTTGAGAGAGAGTCGGAGTCTAACTCTGACAGAACTGGTAGGCCTAAACAGGCGAAAAGCAGCCTTTTATTGTAAAGAATTTACACAAACACTTGAATGAGAAAAGGCTGACCTGAAAACTGGTAAACTAAACGCTAACTATGGGTGAATAACTACTTATTGTTAGGTCTACACAATGTTTCTCCCCTGTGGGAGTAAGAATAATTAGTTACTTTATGACCAGTATTTATTTGTTTTTTGTTAATAATGGGATGGAAATCCTTTTCAGTTACATATCCTTAGGAAAGCTTATAATAGCATAACAAGATTGTTGGTTGAAGTTTGTCTTTTTCGCTTTGTTCAATTAATGTCAGAGTTGTATTGCAAATGGTTTAATGTGGACTTTTTCTTTCTACAAGAGACTCATGCTTGTTCTTCAGATCTAGCTTTTTGAAAAAATCTATGGGGTAACAATATCTGGTTATCATATGGCAACAACCACTCTGTAGGTGTAGCAGTTTTAAGAGGTGCGTTTAAAGGGAAGGTCATCAGTAGTAAGAATCGCCACTCTGTAGGTGTAGCAATTTTAAGAGGTGTGTTTAAAGGGAAGGTCATCTGTAGTAAGACTCACCACTCTGGACTTTGGTTAATTTTAACAGTGAATTTGAACAGTGAAATGTTCTTCTTAGGGAATATAAATGCATCGAACAACAAACAAAACAACAGGATATGATTTCGAGAATTTGAAGAAGAGATTAACCTCTACGTGATGGGTGTCCCTAAACCCGGACGGCTGTTTCTAAAGTGTGCTAATGTGACTAGAATGATGTTGTATACAACAGCCAACTTTCCGGGACTTAGTCATGTCTTATGTGGGCGGAAAGATTAATTTATTGGTCCAATTAACGTTAGCTATTACAGTGGAAAAATTGAGTCCACAACAACAAAACTTTTATCACGGCTACTGGTTTGATACATTCACCTCTGAAGGTAAATAATGTACTTACATGCAGTAATCTTGCTCTTATTTGTCATATTGAGGGTCCCAGAGATAAAATGAATTATAGTTTTGTTTGATAAAATCTATTTTTTGTTCAAATGTAGGAACTGGGGTCGACAGTTTGACCCCACTGCTGTCTCTGGCTCCACACCCACCCCACCAGGCCATCTAGATGTGTGAAAGTTAGTGTATAAGCTAATGATCCATCATGTATGACATTCCTGGGAGTGTTTAAACTAAATAAAATGTATTACCATAGGATTTTTGTATGTTTTCTGTAGTTATGCACTTGGAAAATATATCAATTGACCAATTCGGCACATTTGGGCAAACTCTTGGCAGACTTGACATAAAATATTGTGTGGTAATGTAATTCTTCACTGGATCAGTCTGAAACTTTGCACACACCCTGCTGCCACCTGGTGGCCAAAATCTAAATTATATCTAGACTCTAGACTAAATTATATCTAGACTCTCTTGCATTTCAAATATGATGAAAAAAAATAAACAAAAAAACATGTTTTTTGGTTTGTATTATCTTTTACCAGATCTAATGTGTTATATTCTTCAACATTAATTTCACATTTCCACAAACTTCAAAGTGTTTCCTTTCAAATCGCATCAAGAATATGCATATTCTTGATTCAGGTCCTGAACTACAGGCAGTAAGATTTGGGTATATAATTTTAGGCGAAAATTGATTTAAAAAAATGTTAGAGTTAAAGGTGTATTTCAGGATATCAAAATGATCTTACGTAGAGATTTTAATTCTGTATCTAATGTGATGATTGACAGATATCCCCCACTGAACAGATTCAGCATTGTTAATCCTGAGTTTAATAATCTATGTCTTGGTCTTGGATTATTCCATATTTGTAGATCTAAATATCCTGATAAAAAGGACTTTGGGGCCTCCCGAGTGGCGCAGTGGTTTGAGGGCGCTGTACTGCAGCGCCAGCTGTGCCACCAGAGACTCTGGGTTCGCGCCCAGGCTCTGTCGTAACCGGCCGCGACCGGGAGGTCCATGGGGCGACGCACAATTAGCCTAGCATCGTCCGGGTTAGGGAGGGTTTGGCCGGTAGGGATATCCTTGTCTCATCGTGCACTAGCGACTCCTGTGGCGGGCCGGGCACAGTGCACGCTAACCAAGGTTGCCAGGTGCATGGTGTTTCCTCCGACACATTGGTGCGGCTGGCTTCCGGGTTGGATGCGCGCTGTGTTAAGAAGCAGTGCGTGCTTGGTTGGGTTGTGTATCGGAGGACACATGGCTTTCAACCTTCGTCTCTCCCGAGGCCGTACGGGAGTTGTAGCGATGAGACAAGATAGTAGCTACTAACAATTGGATACCACGAAAAAGGGGTAATAGATGAAGTCTTCCAAATGTCTTGTGATGAATTTATTTCTATTAATGAAATAAAAAAATATATCATAAAGTTGAAAAAAGAACAAATCTCCAGGGAGTGATGGCCTTATTAGTGCATTCTATAAATATTTTCAGGAGGATATTGTTGAATTTATATTTAATGTTTTTAAGGAGGCAATTGATTTAGGGGTCCTGCCTGTTTCTATGACACAAACCCTAATTTCTGTTATCCCCAAATCGAACAAAGGTTCCTATGTGTTAGAGAATTGGAGACCAATCTCATTAATGAACAATGATGGAAAGCTACTTGCATCCATTTTTGCAGAAAGACTTAAAAAATGTCTTGACCAAATCATTGATGATACCCAGTCTGGTTTTATGAAGGGCAGACATATATGTAATAATATTTGACTAGTATTGGACTTGATTACTACAATGAGCACATTATGGAAGATAGCTTTTTTTTATTTGTACTTTTACAAGGCTTTTGATACAGTTGTAAATTATTTTATTTTTGAGACGGTTTGATTTTTGTGGTTTTTGTGAATATTTTCAAAGTGTAATTAAGACACTTTACAATAATAGTAACAGCTCTGTTAAATTATCCCATGGAACATCACAGATATTCGACATTAGATGCGGAATTAAACAAGGATGCCCAATTTCTTATTTTTATTGTTCACACAAGTTATGGCACTTCATATCAATAAGGATAGTTTTAGGGGATAAGACTCAGATGCAGACAGTTAAAATCACAGTTTATTGACAAAACCGGGGGCAGATAAATGACAGGTCAAGGGCAGGCAGAGGTCAGTAATCCAGGGCAGAGTCAGTAAGGTAGAGAACGGCAGGCAGGCTAAGGGTCAGGGCAGGCAGAATGGTCAAAACCGGAAGAACTAGAAAACAGGGACTGGAGATAACAGGGTTAGGGGGAAACACGCTGGTAGGCTTGACATGACAAGACAAGACAAGAGCTGGAAAGAGGAGACAGAGGGCTGTGAGACAGAGGTTTAAGCCTTGATACATGAAAAGTGGGATTTAAACGTAGGGTGAGGGGAAACAGGAAACGACAGCAGAGGATATTAGAGAAGGGAAAGGGTCGATAAAACGGGGGGAAAGTTTGCGGGATGGTAACGAAGAGCCGGGGTCCGGTGGCGGTCCGCCTTTCGTCAATACCTGGAGGTGGTCTTGTGAAGAGCAGACTGAGCCCTCTTTCAGGTACGGTGACAGTGGCGGACGAACATCTGGGCCGAGGGAATGCTTCCTCTTGCTCAGGAAAGAGGGGGAACTGATAACCCATCAAACACTCGAAAGGCGAGAGACCGAGCAGGGTAGGGCGTTGAATTGCTGGCTGCAGGTGGTGGGGTTGGTGGAGATGAGGCAATGAAGAGTCGTCTCCAGGTCCTGATTGGCTCGCTCTAACTGGCCTTTAGTCTGGGGGTGAAACCCAGAGGACAGGCTGGCCGACGACCCAATGAGTGTGCAAAACGCCTTCCAGAACTGAGATGAGAACTGAAGATCACGGTCAGAGACCATGTCCACCGGAAGTCCATGGATCCGGAAGACGTGCTCCACCATGAGCTGGGCTGTCTCCTTTGCTGAGGGTAACTTGGGGACGGGAAGGAAATGGGCGGCTTTGGAAAACCTGTCCACCACCGTAAAGATAGTGGTGCTGCCATCAGATGGAGGTAGACCAGTGACGAAGTCCAGAGATATATGTGACCAGGGATGGTGAGGAACAGAAAGTGGTTGAAGGAGGCCAGCTGGAGCTTCCTGGGGAGTACTATTCTGGGCACACACGGTGCAGGTGGCGATGACACATCAGGAACCAAGGTGGGCCACCAAAAACATTTTTGTACAAAGGCCAGGTTCCAACGGGAGCCAGGATGGCATTCCAGTCGAGAGGAATGAGCCCATTTCTGAACCGGGGAACGAGCAGAGTCCGGGACAAACATTTGGCTAGCCCTCTCCCCCCACCCTGGGTCCGGATGGGAATGCTGTGCCTCACAGACTTGGTTCTCTATACCCCAGATAAGTGTAGCCACGAGACAAGAGTTAAGGAGGTATTGGGGTTCGATGGTGTAGCAGCGGGTCTATAGAGGTTTTCGCATGCCATATGAGTTCTGTTATACTCACACATCATTCAAACAGTTTTAGAAACTTCAGAGTGTTTTCTATCCAATACTAATAATATGCATATATTAGCTTCTGGGACAGAGTAGGAGGCAGTTTACTCTGGGCACGCTATTCATTCAAAAGTGAAAATGCTGCCCCCTATCCCAAAAAGGTTAACCGTGATGTCATTCAGGCCCCGGTAGTTGATACACAGGGTTTTGTCCTTCTTCTCCACAATGAAGAACCCTGTGCCGGCGGGGGAGGCAGAAGGATGGATACCGCCTGCAGCCAGGGAGTCCTAAATGTGCATCTCCATCACCTTGGTCTCCGGACCTGACAGGGAATGAAGCCACTCTCCAGGCAGTCTAGTGCCCGGGAGAAGGTCAATGGCGCAGTCATAGGGCAGATGCGGAGGAAGCGAGGTGGCTGAAAACCTTCCAGAAGTCCTGGTATTCCGCGGGAACGGTGGAGAGGTCCGGGGCAGGCTGTGCCGACTTCAAGCAATGAGCATGGAAAAACGGTCTCCAACCCTTGATCGATCCCACAGTCCAGTCATCAAGGGGATTGTGTCTCTGGAGCCATGAAAACCCCAACCCCACGGGTACCTGAGGGGATTTGATAAGTAGAAACTGGATCGACTCGCTGTGGTTGCCTGACACTCGCAGGTTGATTGGGACTGTGTTGTGGGTGAATCTGCCAATCAAACGCCCATTCAGCGCTCTGACATCCATGGGAATGGAGAGGGGTTGAGTGGGGTAACATCCATAAATCTCTCATCTGCCCCAGAGTCAATGAGTACCCGAAGAGATTTGGACCGGTCACCCCACAGCAGGATGACATGGAGAGGGGTATGAGTAAGGGGACACTGGACATTCTCAGTAATGCCCACCAGCGTACTCATACCTCCTGATGAGCCAGGTCTTTTTACAGAATAGGTAGAAATGTAATGACCTGTAGTCCCACAATACAGACAGCTCTTGGTGTTCAGTATGTGTAACGGTTCGGCTTGAGACAATCTAGCTCTGCCAAGTTGCATAGGCTCTGGAGGAGGCGAGTCATCAGACCTCTGTGATTTCCGGGTGAACTCGGGTAACCTCGGATTCTCGCTGAAATGTAGACGTCAAGGACTTCCGGGATTCCTCCTACGTTCCTGTAGTCGCCCATCAATCTGGATGTTCAAGGCGATGAGAGGGTCAAGATCGATGGGCAGCTCCCAGGTTGCGAGCTTATCTTTCACCTCCTCCGATAACCCGTGAAGGGATGTGTCGAACAGGGCTTCCAGGTTCCAGGCACTCTCAACGGCCATATCGACCGCATAGTCTGCCACACTACGGGAGTCTTGGCGTCGCGGGAGTAGCTTTCCCGGACATCACTGTTATAAGGTACGCTACCTATAAGGTACGCTACCTTTGAGCAGTCCAAGGGAAGAGACGAGGGCTTTAGCTCAAAGATGAGGGAGCACTGATAGAGAAACGCCCCACATGTCCCTGAATCTCCAGCGGACCGTTCCAGAGGAGGTAAGCAGGGTTCTCGGGAAGCCGGGGTTGGCTGGGGGGATGCGCTGCTGACAGCGGGGTTACTGAGCGGTTGGGAGGTAATGGCAGGGGCTGGCTGTCGAATAGACAATACATGGACTTGCTCCAGCAATGTATGGAAAGCTTGGTTGTGGCGTTCCACCAAGGTCTAGAATCCTTCCATAAGACCTCAAAGTAACTACTCGTGTCTCCCAATGGTGGCTCCTTGGGAGAAGTGTGGGTTGCGGAGCCGGTCCAAGTCTGCTGGTTCAGACTCAGTATAAGACCCACATGCAGACAGTTCGAATCATAGATGCTTATTGACAAAACTGGGGGCAGGCAAACAACAGGTCAAGTGCAGGTTGAGGTTAGTAATCCAGGGCAGAGTCAGTAAGGTACAGATAGGCAGGCAGGCTCAGGTCAGGGCAGGCAGAATGGTCAAAACCAGGAAAACTAGAAAACAGGGACTAGAGAGAACAGGAGTAGGGGAAAACCGCTGGTAGGCTTCACGAGACAAGACGAACTGGCAACAGACAAACAGAGAACACAGGTATAAATGCACAGGGAATAATGGAGGAAATGGGCGACAACTGGAGGGGGTGGAGACAAGCACAAGACAGGTGAAACAGATCAGGGTGTGAGATATTCAGATACACAAGATAAAGAGATACAGATCATAATGATGCCTTCTCACATGAATCAAGTTTATCTGAATATTAGGAAATGTGAATTATTTGCATTGAAAAGATGTGACTTAACCTCAGTATGTCATATCCCTGTAAACGTTGTGATCACATATCTAAAAGTTAGCAAAGTTCAGAAAGAGCGGGCCAACTTAAATTTCTCTCCTATTGTAGAGTAAATTGAAAAGATATTTAACTTCTGGTTATGAAGAGATCTTTCTTTATCTGGGCATGTACTTTTGTCAAAATCTGAAGGTCTGTCCAGATTAATGTATATATCCCCTGCCTTGGACGTTCTTCTAAAATTGTTGATACTAAATTATTTAACTTCATACTTCACTTTTAAGAAAAGTGGTTATATGCTCTGGACTTTAGAACCTCTAATATAATCTTCAAGATCAAATGGATACAAAACTATTTAAGAAATAAGGATTGCATTTGGACTATAATCCCTAATTTAATATTCCAACAGATTGGTGGTCTAGAATTCTCATTCAAATGCAACTTTGATGTGGGCAAGATCCCTATTAAGCTTGCTAACTATCATAAACAAGTACTTCTAACTTGGAACCTGTCACACCCTGATCTGTTTCACCTGTATTTGTGCTCGTCTCCACCCCCCTCCAGGTATTGCCCATCTTCGCATTATCCCCAGTGTATTTATACCTGTGTTCTCTGTTTGTCTGTTTGCCAGTTCGTTTTGTCTCGTGAAATCTACCAGCGGTTTTCCCCTTGCTCCTGTCTGTTCTAGTTCCTGTTTTCTAGTTTTGACCATTCTGCCTGCCCTGACACTGAGCCTGCCTGCCGTTCTGTACCTTGTCACACCATTCTGGATTATTGACCCCTGCCTGCTCTGACCCTGAGACTGCCTGCCGTTCTGGACCTTTTGAACCCTCTCTGGACCTATCGTTTTGCCTGCCCCTGTATTAGTAATAAACGTTTGTTACTTCTGCATCTGGGTCTTACCTGAAAAGTGTTAGAACCTTATATACAAAAAAAATCCCCACATAGATTTACAATCTGAAATAATAAAGACATAAATTACAAAAACAAGTCTTTGTTTTTCCAGAACTGGTTTGACAGCAGCATTATCTGGGTTAAACAATTATTGAATAATGATGGACAACTATATGATTATCCAAAATTCATGAGAACATACAACATTACATTCACTCCTGAGGAGTTTCAAATAGTTGTTAGAGCTGTCCCTAAAGGTGCTGTTAGAGCTGTCCCTAAAGGTGCTGTTAGAGCTGTCCCTAAAGGTGCTGTTAGAGCTGTCCCTAAAGGTGCCATTCTTCTTTCAGGAGAATATAACAATACTCCAAGTGCAACTGTTGAGGATTTTGTAGCCTCAATACAGCTACAAGGAATGTACATTTTAAACTATAAATGTAATAACATGTAACAGGAAACTATGTCAATGTGTTACTATTCCCTCTGCTAAAATGTACTGGAATGCAGCCCTAGGACAAGTAAACTGGAACAAAGTCTCGTTGTTGTCTGGTAAATATCGTACATCTAATAAGGTGAGAGAAGTATCATACAAACTCATTCATAGAATCTACCCTGTAAAGACCTTTATTATACACAGATTTTAAATAGCTATTAATAACAAATGTGTATTTTGTAGTTGTGACCCAGAAACTCTTGATCATTTATTTTGGGACTGTTCTTATGTCAGAAGATTTTATTTGAAATGACT
The DNA here is from genome assembly GCF_021184085.1 of Oncorhynchus gorbuscha. Lineage (NCBI taxonomy): Eukaryota > Metazoa > Chordata > Actinopteri > Salmoniformes > Salmonidae > Oncorhynchus > Oncorhynchus gorbuscha. The sequence goes on along the minus strand of NC_060180.1, from coordinate 41,120,740 downwards.
CCATAAAATGAAGTGGGTGGAGAACAAACCCCTTTTCAAATTATTTAAGATAGAATTGAAATGTTTTTTTCAGATGATCCGTAAGTGTAAAAGCAAAAAAGGAATACGTACCATGATACATTTTGACAAATTGAAAATGTATCTCGATATGTAATAGATATGTTAGGTTTATGTACTCTTGTTTGTATATTTCTGTTTTTGTATTTGTTTTGTTCATAATAATAAATTGTCACAGACAGGTTTATGTACTCTTGTTTGTATATTTCTGTTTTTGTATTTGTATTGTTCATAATAATAAATTATTATTATAATACATAATTTAAAATATTTAAAATAATAATTGTTCTTGCCATCCGGGATCCTTGGGACTTCCATACCACATTGAAGTTGACATTTGAAAATAGTTAAGGTAAGGTTTGTGGTTATGGTTAAAGCCAGACTCAGTATGTCTCATTTACGTCATTTATATTTTTCCAAATGTCAAACTGTCGGGCGACAAGAGATAAATGTAAACAAACCCAGGCAAGAGATAAACGTAAACAAACCCAGGCAAGAGATAAATGTAAACAAACCCAGGCAAGAGATAAATGTAAACAAACCCAGGCAAGACGTTATAATGTGATCAGAGTCCTCAAGCGGCAGCAGGGCCAGCCAGCCTTTGATCAGTCAGTATCAGAAGCAGGTGATCTCCTTCGCTTGTAGGGTACAAGCATGTAGGCTACTCTAATGTGTTGTAAAATGATGATTTACTAGTTGAGTGAGCTATAAACAGCAGTAAAATGTCATTCTCATTTGCATAGACAAATACAACTATAAAGGCAGCCTACTGCTGTCCAACGACAGTGCCGTTATCTGCTTGATCTCTTGCAGTGCAAACACTTGCCTGGAAAAGTCGGCCCAGTGCACTACTTTTGTGAAACAAATATTAAAACACAGTTCATTTGATTTAAAATGCTGATTTCTCAGGGGCATCCCTACTTCCCGTGGCTATAGCCTTATCACCCACCTGTAGGCTATGCACATTTGCAAGCAATGCGTTGCTTCACTTACCAGTAAACAGAGCTGGCTGTCGTGATTATTATTCATAGTGTCCAGCATGCACTGGTCTTGTTGAGGAGTCTAAATTATGGTGCAACAAAGCAAGAAAATATTCTTAATCCCTTGATGAGTGAAAATCACCCACAATTCCATGTTTCATTAAGAAACTCTAAACTAGAGACCTCCTGATAGGATTCAACTCTGACCCCATGTGTCTGCCACCCTACCCCTAACCTCCCACACCCTCATCCTTTACCCCTCCGCCCCCCCCCGAATCTCTCCCCCCACTGTGTGACTCCACCACTCTCCCATAGATGTGTTAATGGGGTACTGTTATTATAAAAGGGGAGCCTCTTCATTTCTTTGCCTATCCCTCTTGTTCCATTGTATAATGTATGTATGTAGTATGCTAAAAATGATCTATTTCTGTAAAGCAATATTGACCACAGAGCCACTCTAGTTAAATGTGTGTGTGTGTGTTTATGTGTGTGTAGGCTTCTCACCGTGTCCCACTCTGAGGAGTCCTCATCCAGGAGCACAGGTCACATGACAGGTAACCCCTTTTATTTTGACTTCCTGATTCTCCCAAAGCTTTGACCCAGGAAAAACGTTAAGTACTCCAACCACCCAAGCCATAGACTATTCTCTCTGCTTCCGCACGGCAGGCAATACCGGTGCATCAAATCTGACACCAACAAGCTCTTGAACAGCTTCTATCCCCAAGCAATAAGACTGATAAATAGCTACACTGACTATCTGCGTTAACCTTGTATCTTTATTGACCTCTCTATGCACACTCACAGGGTCCTACACACTCACAGGGCCCTACACACTCACAGGGCCCTACACACTCACTTCATCATCTGTTCACTCACACATAATACGCACATACATTTATACTGACTCTACACACGCACACACACTCACATACTGCTACTCTGTTCACCTTACATCCTTGCCTAGTCACCTTACCCCTATACATATCTACCTCCATCACTACAGTATCCCTGTGCATTGTTAACATGGTACTGACCCTGTATATAGTCACCTTCCCCCTATACATATTTACCTCCATCACTCCAGTATCCCTGTACATTGTTAATATGGTACTGACCCTGTATATAGTCACCGTACCCCTATACATATCTACCTCCATTGTACTGTCTCCTTACTATACATATCTACCTCCATATCTAGTATCCCCTATATACATATCTACCTCCATCACTCCAGTATCCCTGCACATTGTAAATATGGTATGGACCCTGTATATAGTCTCCTTACCCTATACATATCTACCTCCATCACTCCAGTATCTCTGTCTCCTTACCCCTATACATATCTACCTCCATCACTCCAGTATCCCTGTCTCCTTACCCCTATACATATCTACCTCCATCACTCCAGTATCCCTGTCTCCTTACCCCTATACATATCTACCTCCATCACTCCAGTATCCTTGTCTCCTTACCCCTATACATATCTACCTCCATCACTCCAGTATCCCTGCACATTGTAATATCTACCTCCATCACTCCAGTATCCCCTGTATATAGTCATCTACCCTCCAGTATCCCTGTCCCCTATACATATCTACCTCCATCACTCGTGTCCCTGTCTCCTTACCCCTATACATATCTACCTCCATCACTCCAGTATCCCTGTCTCCTTAACCCTATACATATCTACCTCCATCACTCCAGTATCCCTGTCTCCTTAACCCTATACATATCTACCTCCATCACTCCAGTGTCCCTGTCTCCTTACCCCTATACATATCTACCTCCATCACTCCAGTATCCCTGTCTACCCCTATACCCTATACATATCTACCTCCATCACTCCAGTATCCCTGTCTCCTTACCCCTATACATATCTACCTCCATCATACCCCTATATACATATCTACCTCCATCTCCAGTATCCCTGTCTCCTTACCCCTATACATATCTACCTCCATCACTGTCTCCTTACCCCTATACATATCTACCTCCATCACTCCAGTATCCCTGTCTCCTTACCCCTATACATATCTACCTCCATCACTCCCAGTATCCCTGTCTCCTTACCCCTATACATATCTACCTCCATCACTCCAGTCCATCCCTATCTCCTTACCCCTATACATATCTACCTCCATCACTCCAGTATCCCTATCTCCTTACCCCTATACATATCTACCTCCATCACTCCAGTATCCCTGTCTCCTTACCCCTATACATATCTACTCCATCACTCCAGTATCCCTATCTCCTTACCCCTATACATATCTACCTCCATCACTCCAGTATCCCTATCTCTCCTTACCCCTATACATATCTACCTCCATCACTCCAGTATCCCTATCTCCTTACCCCTATACATATCTACCTCCATCATCACTCCAGTATCCCTGTCTCCTTACCCATATCTATACATATCTACCTCCATCACTCCAGTATCCCTGTCTCCTTACCCCCTACCTCCATCCTTACCTTACCCCCTATACATATCTACCTCCATCACTCCAGTATCCCTATCCTACCTCCATCCTTACCCTATACTATACATATCTATCCCTGTCTCCTTACCCCCTCCATCACATATCTACCTCCATCACTCCAGTATCCCTGTCTCCTACCCCTATACATATCTACCTCCATCACTCCTATACCCCTATACATATCTACCTCCATCACTCCAGTATCCCTATCTCCATTACCCCTATACATATCTACCTCCATCACTCCAGTATCCCTATCTCCTTACCCCTATACATATCTACCTCCATCACATATCCAGTCCATCACCCAGTGTCTCCTTACCCCTATACATATCTACCTCCATCACTCCAGTATCCCTCCAGTATCCCTGTCTCCTTACCCCTATACATATCTCTCCTTACCCCTATACATATCTACCTCCATCACTCCAGTATCCCTACATATCTCCATCACTACCCCTATACATATCTACCTCCATCACTCCAGTATCCCTGTCTCCTTACCCCTATACATATACCTCCATCACTCCAGTACCTCCATATCACCTCCATCACCAGTATCCCTATCTCCTTACCCCTATACATATCTACCTCCATCACTCCAGTATCCCTATCTCCTTACCCCTATACATATCTACCTCCATCACTCCATACCCCCTATCTACCTCACTCCAGTATCCCTATACATATCTACCTCCATCACTCCAGTATCCCTATCTCCTTACCCCTATACATATCTACCTCCATCACTCCAGTATCCCTATCTCCTTACCCCTATACATATCTACCTCCATCACTCCAGTATCCCTGTCTCCTCCTTATCTATCTCCTTACCCCTATACATATCTACCTCCATCACTCCAGTATCCCTATCTCCTTACCCCTATACATATCTACCTCCATCACTCCAGTATCCCTATCTCCTTACCCCTATACATATCTACCTCCATCACTCCAGTATCCCTATCTCCTTACCCCTATACATATCTACCTCCATCACTCCACCTTACCTCTATACATATCTACCTCCATCACTCCAGTATCCCTATCTCCTTACCCCTATACATATCTACCTCCATCACTCCAGTATCCCTGTCTCCTTACCCCTATACATATCTACCTCCATCACTCCAGTATCCCTATCTCCTCCAGTACCCCTATACATATCTACCTCCATCACTCCAGTATCCCTATCTCCTTACCCCTATACATATCTACCTCCATCACTCACCAGTATCCCTGTCTCCTTACCCCTATACATATCTACCTCCATCACTCCAGTATCCCTCATCTCCCCTCCTTACCCCTATACATATCTACCTCCATCACTCCAGTATCCCTGTCTCCTTACCCCTATACATATCTACCTCCATCACTCCAGTATCCCTATCTCCTTACCCCTATACATATCTACCTCCATCACTCCAGTATCCCTATCTCCTTACCCCTATACATATCTACCTCCATCACTCCAGTAGTCTCCTTACCCCTATACATATCTACCTCCATCACTCCAGTATCCCTGTCTCCTTACCCCTATACATATCTATCCTCCATCACTTACCCCCAGTATCCCTATCTCCTCTCCTTACCCCTATACCTCCATATCTACCTCCATCACTCCAGTATCCCTGTCTCCTTACCCCTATACCTACCTCCATCACTATACATATCTACCTCCATCACTCCAGTATCCCTATCTCCTTACCCCTATACATATCTACCTCCATCACTCCAGTATCCCTGTCTCCTTACCCCTATACATATCTACCTCCATCACTCCAGTAGTATCACCCAGTATCCCTGTCTCCTTACCCCTATACATATCTACCTCCATCACTCCAGTATCCCTATCTCCTTACCCCTATACATATCTACCTCCATCACTCCAGTATACCCCCTACCTCCATCACTCCAGTATCCCTGTCTCCTTACCCCCCTCCATACATATCTACCTCCATCACTCCAGTATCCCTGTCTCCCTATACATATCTACCTCCATCACTCCAGTATCCCTGTCTCTACCCCTATACATATCCCTCCATACATATCTACCTCCATCACTCCAGTATCCCTGTCTCCTTACCCCTATACATATCTACCTCCATCACTCCAGTATCCCTACTTACCCCTATCTATCTACCTCCATCACTCCAGTATCCCTGTCTCCTTACCCCTATACATATCTACCTCCATCATCCAGTATCCCTGTCTCCTTACCCCTATACATATCTACCATCACTCCAGTATCTACCTCCATCACTCCAGTATCCCTGTCTCCTTACCCCTATACATATCTACCTCCATCCAGTATCATCTCCAGTATCCCTATCTCCTTACCCCTATACATATCTACCTCCATCACTCCAGTATCCCTGTCTCCTTACCCCTATACATATATACCTCCATCACTCCAGTATCCCTGTACATAGTTAATATGGTACTGGAACTGAACCTGTATATAGTTTTCTTACTTACTTACACTTATTGTGTTCATATTTCTTCTTATTTCTCATGTGTTTTTTCTGGTATTACATTTTTATTGATTATTACATTGTTGGATTTTGAGTTTGCTAGAAAGACATTTCACTGTACTTGTGCATGGGACATTAAAACGTGAAACTGGAACAGTTGCAGGGTAAAGTAGTAAGAATGTGACTGAACTGCAATAACAATTTGACCTGCCTGTGTAATAACTGTGATGATGTACTAAAGATGTTTTAAATGGTTCCGATGTTGCAGATGTACGTAGTGATGAAACAGACAACTCTCCTCCTCTCCAACCTCACACTCTGAGAGAGTTTGAACAGGTGAGCTCTCCTCTTTCTCTTTTGGGCCATAATTCAATGCTCAAAACCTTTCTATCCTCACTGTGTTAACTTGTTGTCTCCATCTTGTGGGCCCAAAATGTACTGTAATGAAGTAGACTGAAATCTGTGAGGAGCAGATCAAGTAGGCCAGCTGCTGTTGCAAGAGCCTGGATGTTAAAGTCAATTCTTCAGTCTACGAAAACAACAGTCTACACAACGAAAATCTGGAGAGAAAAAAAACGATAACTAAGAAGACCCTGCGTTCTTCCGAACCACGTGGCCTCACCAGGAAAAACGTTTTCCTGGTCAGGTCGGCCATTCCGATCGTGGACATGTAATGTTGGAAAGTGTTTGTTGTTGTTCAACCCTGGCTAAAGCACTTTGTTCTGGGGAAACTGTCTGAGGGATGGAACATAACCAACACAGCTTCTTCCCCACAGCATGCCTCGGGCTAAAGCTTATCATCTGGCTCAACGTCACAAAGAAGACTATTTCTGGACCCTGAATTCATGCCAAACACATTTTTTTTTTAAAACCTTTTGATTTGATGCCACACTATGTGATATGAAAACCGGTTTGTCTGCTAGTCACACCGTTCTTTCTTTCTCACTATTCTCCATCTGATCTACTTTACCTCTCATTCCACCCCCCCATATTCTGTCCCTCACTCTATTCCACACATCACTCTACCTCCCGACCTCTCCCCCTCCCCAACTCTTTTCTCTCGTCAATCTCAAATCACTTTATAAACAGTCCATGGTTCAAACACATTCCAAATCAAAATATCTTACTAGTGGGAGTCATGCACAAACCACTAAGTTCATAGAATGTAGATTCTCCTCATTTAATGCTATTCTGGAGGCTTTGCTGCTCTCTGGTAAAATGGGATGTACAGCCAGCTTCTCACGAAAGCAGAGGTTCCACTCTAAAAGAGGGCCGCGGCCCAAAGCAACCATCTTTCATGGGCGCCGACATAAATTCACACACAGGCATGCAGTGTACATATAAGCATGCTCGCACACACACATAATCATGTAGTAATCATGGTACAGTATAATGAACAGAGTGTGGGATAGGAAGGTACAGTATAGTGGACAGAGTGTGGGATAGGAAGGTACAGTATAATGGACAGAGTGTGGGATAGGAAGGTACAGTATAATTGACAGAGTATGGGATAGGAAGGTACAGTATAGTGGACAGAGTGTGGGATAGGAAGGTACAGTATAATACAGTGTGGGATAGTATAATGGATAGGAAGAGTATGTGGGATAGGAAGGTACAGTATAATGGACAGAGTGTGGGATAGGAAGGTACAGTATAATGGACAGAGTGTGGGATAGGAAGGTACAGTGGGATAATGGACAGAGTGTGGGGATAGGAAGGATAGGAACAGTATAATGGACAGAGTGTGGGATAGGAAGGTACAGTATAGTGGACAGAGTGTGGGATAGGAAGGTACAGTATAGTGAACAGAGTGTGGGATAGGAAGGTACAATATAATGGACAGAGTGTGGGATAGGAAGGTACAGTATAATGGACAGAGTGTGGGATAGGAAGGTACAGTATAATGGACAGAGTATGGGATAGGAAGGTACAGTATAATGGACAGAGTGTGGGATAGGAAGGTACAGTATAGTGGACAGTGGACAAGAGTGTGGGATAGGAAGGTACAGTATAGTGGACAGAGTACAGTATAATGGACAGAGTGTGGGATAGGAAGGTACAGTATAATGGACAGAGTGTGGGATAGGAAGGTACAGTATAATGGACAGAGTATGGGATAGGAAGGTACAGTATAATGGACAGAGTGTGGGATAGGAAGGTACAGTATAATGGACAGAGTGTGGGATAGGAAGGTACAGTATAGTGGACAGAGTATGGGATAGGAAGGTACAGTATAATGGACAGAGTGTGGGATAGGAAGGTACAGTATAGTGGACAGAGTGTGGGATAGGAAGGTACAGTATAATGGACAGAGTGTGGGATAGGAAGGTACAGTATAATGGACAGAGTGTGGGATAGGAAGGTACAGTATAATGGACAGAGTATGGGATAGGAAGGTACAGTATAATGGACAGAGTGTGGGATAGGAAGGTACAGTATAATGGACAGAGTGTGGGATAGGAAGGTACAGTGGACAGTGTGGGATAGGAAGGTACAGTATAATGGACAGAGTGTGGGATAGGAAGGTACAGTATAATGGACAGACTGCGGGGGGGCAGAGAGAGAATATGTACGATCATTCAGACCACCTAGCACCTCTTCCTATTTACCTCAATCTCTCTCTCTGGAATTATCGCCTTACATGTCACAAGTGCCATCCCATATAACTGCCCCCGCCACAGTCCCTCTCCCTCTCCCTCTCTCCTGGCTGTCTGAGATTCCAGGCATGTGTGCGTCAGTAAAATAAGCTCCTGTGTTCGGCCCCTTCTTATCCAGAACACACCATGGAGCCGCCATGGCCACAGCTCTGAAAGCCCGGGCCGCGGAGTAGCCCTCTGCATCCCTGGACGGCCCAACGACACTCCCATGTCTGCATGTTTTAGCGTTAGTGTGTGTGTTTGGATTCGCTGCGGCTTCCAAGAGGTCAGGAAGACACTTTTGTAGTTTGTTTTTTTTTACTCCCATTGTTTTTTCACTTGACACCGCAAGACCGATGACTGATATACTGTGCCCACCGGGAAGAGGACACAGCATATCTAACGATTACCGGACTTTCTGATCTATATCACGGACATCTCAAACGGTTCACGTATTGTCCTGCAGCACGGCCATGTCGAATGGGTACCGTGCTCTCTGACGTGTAAGGGCCATGTCTACGGGTTGCCGTTGTTTTTTAAAAGTGACATGTCTAACGTTCACCGTACTCTGTCGCAGCACCTCAATGACCTGAAGAGGGAGAACTTCAGCCTCAAGCTCCGCATCTACTTCCTGGAGGAGAGGATCCAGCAGAAGTTCGAGGACAGCAGCGACCATGTCTACCGCACAGTGAGTAACTAGCACACATTGATACACACTGCCTGTCGTTGGTCCTGTTTGAAATAGAACTGAGCCAAACTCTAGCTGGAGGAGAAGGGGTGAGCTGATACACTCAACGATGCCTTAGCACATCTGTAGGGAACGTAGGTTCTGGAATGTCTCAATACCCGCAGGCTTTCATTCCATTGGGGCACTGAAACGTTTAAATAAATATATATGGCCTTTTCTTCATGATGAGTTTTGTTTGGCGCGACTATGACCATAGGGGTTGGAAAGACAACGCAAACGGATTTGGGACCAGGCTACCGTGTGTGTCCCTCCGTGGAGAATCTAGCACTTCTTTCCCCTGTGATGTCATTGTCCTACCACAGGGAACCATGCAGTGAGTGTTTGTATAGATATCATAGTTCCTATGCCTTACCCTCAGTACAATGGTACACAGACAGCTCCTAATCCCAGGGAAAAGGCAGCAGTCTGGGGGGGCACAGGGTGTTAGCCTGCTGCCTGCATGTTCAAAGGGGGTAGACGGGAGGGTGTGTGAGATCATATACTGTGTGACTCGGTTAACCAGCTGTTGTCTGTGTGCATATGGAAACTGGTCAATTCTCCAGAATCCCCGTAGACCACCACTCCAGATAGGTAGATAGATTAGTGTGCGTGGCTATGTGCTGCGTGTGTGTTTGTATTCTTCCAAGATGGCTGACCTGATCCAAACAAACAAGACCTGAACGTGCTCGGACTTATCATCCTTTATCTCTGCATGCCACAGCTAGCTGAGTGGAGAGAGACGTTCGACCAAACTGTCACTTTCATGTTTGAGCATGTTATAGTAGGCTATTAAGCCCTCAATATCTCATGTACGGTTAAAGCTTCATCGGTTTAATAACCTTTTATTCATATAAGGGGAGTCTCACGTCAAGACAGTATGATGATGCGGTGACTTCATTGTCTTCTTGTTTACATGTCTGGCATTACTCCTCTCATATGTGTATACTGTATTTTATACCATCTATTGCATCTTACCTATGCCACTCTGTCGTTGCTCATCCATATATTTATATGTATATATTCCTATTTCATTCCTTTACTTAGATTTGTGTGTATTAGGTAGCTGTTGTGGAATTGTTAGATTAGATGTTAGATATTGCTGCACTGTCGGGAACTAAAAGCACAAGCATTTCCCTACACTCGCACTAAGATCTGCTAACCATGTGTATGTGACCAATAACATCTGCTAACCATGTGTATGTGACCAATAACATCTGCTAACCATGTGTATGTGACCAATAACATCTGCTAACCATGTGTATGTGACCAATAACATATGCTAACCATGTGTATGTGACCAATAACATCTGCTAACCATGTGACCATTAACATCTGCTAACCATGTGTATGTGACCATTAACATCTGCTAACCATGTGTATGTGACCAATAACATCTGCTAACCATGTGACCATTAACATCTGCTAACCATGTGACCATTAACATCTGCTAACCATGTGTATGTGACCAATAACATCTGCTAACCATGTGTATGTGACCAATAACATCTGCTAACCATGTGACCATTAACATCTGCTAACCATGTGACCATTAACATCTGCTAACCATGTGTATGTGACCAATAACATCTGCTAAACATGTGTATGTGACCAATAACATCTGCTAACCATGTGTATGTGACCAATAACATCTGCTAACCATGTGTATGTGACCAATAACATCTGCTAACCATGTGACCATTAACATCTGCTAACCATGTGACCATTAACATCTGCTAACCATGTGTATGTGACCAATAACATCTGCTAACCATGTGTATGTGACCAATAACATCTGCTAACCATGTGTATGTGACCATTAATATCTGCTAACCATGTGTATGTGACCAATAACATCTGCTAACCATGTGTATGTGACCAATAACATCTGCTAACCATGTGTATGTGACCAATAACATCTGCTAACCATGTGTATGTGACCATTAACATCTGCTAACCATGTGTATGTGACCAATAACATCTGCTAACCATGTGTATGTGACCATTAACATCTGCTAACCATGTGTATGTGACCAATAACATCTGCTAACCATGTGTATGTGACCAATAACATCTGCTAACCATGTGACCATTAACATCTGCTAACCATGTGTATGTGACCATTAACATCTGCTAACCATGTGTATGTGACCAATAACATCTGCTAACCATGTGACCATTAACATCTGCTAACCATGTGACCATTAACATCTGCTAACCATGTGTATGTGACCATTAACATCTGCTAACCATGTGACCATTAACATCTGCTAACCATGTGTATGTGACCAATAACATTTGATTGTCTCAGATAAAGATTGGTGTTGGATTGTTTCTTTGAAGATCCGCGTGATCCAGTTAATTCCCTGGCACCGTTTCTGTTGTCTTGGTTTACACTCACTGCTCAGACCAACAGTAGGAATCAGAGGGATTCTACGTGTAGTCCAAGAGTGCAATCATTTATTCAACACATTTGTTCTTCTGCAATGGGTTTCAACTGTGGTTTTCATCCCAATCGGTGTGTGTATGTCAGTATAGGGATCTATCTGTGGTGTATACTGTATGTGGGTGCCCTGTGTGTGTATGTAAGCGAATAGGCCTATTACTACTCTTAATCCCAGGTCTAGGCCAATCACGGCCGCCTCTTCCCATTCCGGTGCATGTCTAGTTATAAGGGGAACTGTTGCTGTGGGCCAAGGGGGTGGGGGGGGGGGGGGGGGGGCAGCAATAGCAGGTGCACCATAGACTACTATATTTAGAGCTGTTTGGATAACAGGAAAACATCCCTGTTACTGTCGGCCTGTCATGCAGTGACGCATGATGTGAAAAGTAATGCTTTATAAAATAAGAGTTCAAGTTTTAATGTCATGGCAAATGACAATGTACAGTGAAATGTCTTTCTTGCCAGCTCCGAACCCAACAATGCAGTAATCAATATCAATGTAGCACTAAAAATAACTTAAGGTAGATTAAAAACACACCAGAATTTAAAAAGTAGAAAACGAGAAAGTAAGAAGCTGGTCAGTTCCAGTACTATATTTACAATGTGCAGGGACACTGGAGTGATAGAGGACACACCGGTCTCTACATTGCAGATGAGCTGAAGGCAGTCATCAATGACCTTGGACCACAGGCTGCTTGGTCTAAAGTGGAGGAGTCCTACCTTCACATCACACCCATTGGCTGTGCTGCTCATGCATTGAATCTGCTCCTCGATGACATCATGGCAATGAAAACGATGGTTACACTCTACAAGAGGGCCAAGGAAATGGTTAGGTATGTGAAGGGTCATCAAGTTTTATCAGCAATCTACCTCACCAAGCAAAGTGAGAAGAATAAGAGCACCACATTGAAGCTGCCCAGCAATACCTGTTGGGGTGGTGTTGTCATCATGCTTGACAGTCTCCTGGAGGGGAAGGAGTCTCTCCAAGAAATGTCCATATCACAGTCTGCCGATATGGACAGCCCCATCAAGAGGATCTGGATGATGTATTTTGGGAGGTAGTGGTAAGCAGCCTGAAACTCCTGAAACCTATAGCAGTAGCCATTGCACAGATTGAGGGAGACAATGCCATCCTGTCTGTTATTCAGACTCTGCTTGCAGATGTAAGAGAAGAAATCTGTACTGCCCTGCCCACTTCACTGTTGCTCCAAGCAGAGGAAACTGCAGTTCTGAAATACATCAACAAGCGTGAAAACTTCTGCCTGAAGCCCATACATGCCACAGCGTACATGTTGGACTCTAAGTGTGCTGGCAAGAGCATCCTGTCTGGTGCAGAGATCAACAAGGCCTGTGGTGTCATCACTACCGTGTCTCGCCACCTTAGCCTGGATGAGAGCAAGGTTCTTGGTAGTCTGGCGAAGTACAGTTCCAAGCAAGGGCTTTGGAATGGAGATGCAATATGGAAGTCGTGCCAACACATCTCATCAGCCACATGGTGGAAGGTACTTTGTGGATCTGAGGACTTTTCCCCTGTTGCCTCCATCATCCTCCAAATCCCACCAACATCAGCTGCCTCAGAGCGCAACTGGTCCTTTTTTTGGGAACACACACACCAAAGCACACAACAGGCTGACCAATGCAAGGGTTGAAAAATTGGTGTCCATCCTGGCACATTTGAGGCTTTTTTTTTTTTCATCATGGCAAAGACACAGAGAAATGCATATGATGCAGCTTTCAAGTTGAAGGCGATCGATCTGGCTGTTGGAAAAGGAAATAGAGCTGCTGCACGGGAGCTTGGCCTTAATGAGTCGATTATAAGACTTTGTAAACAGCAGCGTGAGGAACTGACTCAGTGCAAAAAGACAACAAACCTTTCAGAGGGAAGAAAAGCAGATGGCCCAAAGTATTTGCAGCCACTCGACATCAGTGTAAATCGTGCATTTAAGGTGGCGCTCCGTGTTCAGTGGGAGGCTTGGATGACAAGTGGGGAGAAACATCGGATGAAGCAATTCTGAGGCTATTCAACTCCGACACAGAAGGAGATGACTTCAGTGGTTTCAGTGCACAGGAGGAGGAAGATAGTGACCAATGAATGTACTGTTTCGTTAAAGCCCATTTATTTTTGTTACAAGCCGTGTTTCGTTTAAAGGCTGTGTAAAGTTCATTTGTTTCAATGTACCGGTAGGCACCTGCGGCTTATAGACATGTGCGGCTTATTTATGTACAAAATACATATTTTTTAAATAATTCAGTGGGTGTGGTTTATATTCGCAATTACGGTACATTTAAACGGTATTCATATTAATATGCATATATTCCCATTAATTCTCATATATTCTCGTTAATCCCCACGGAAAGTTTCCACCTCTGAATATTCCCCAAAATGTGCAACCCTAGTGTTTAGTCAGCATACATTTGTGTGCATGTTGTGTGTGTTTTAGAGTGTCAGTGTGTGTGAGTGTGTAGAGTCCTGTGAGTGTGCGTCTTGCCATGTGGAAGTATACAGAACAGTCTATGCCTCGGGTGGCTGGAAGCTTTAACTATTTTCCGGGCCTTTCTATCACACTGCCTGATATAGTACTATCTGCACCACCCTCTGTAGCGCCATGCGATCGAGGGCGGTGCTGTTGCCATTCCAAGTGGTGATGCAGCCAGTCAGGATGCTCTCGGTGGTACAGCTGTAGAACGTTTTTGAGGATCTGAGGGCCCATACCAAACCTTCTCAACTTCCTGAGGGCCCTTCTTCACGACTGTGCGTGTGTGAGTGGACCATTTTAAGTCCTTAGTGATTTAGACCGAGGAACTTGAAGCTCTCGACCTGCTCCACGGCAGACCCATTGAAATGGATGGGGGCTCACCCCATTCCCTTTAGTCCACGATGAGCTCCTTGGTCTGACTGCAGTTGAGGAAGAGGTTGTTGTCCCGGCACCACACTGCCAGGTCACTGACCTCCCTGTAGGCTGCCTCACCGTCGCCGGTGGTCAGGCCTATCATGGTGATGATGGCGTTGGAGAGAGAAAGAGATTAAGAGAAAGAGAGGGAGAGAGACTGTCCAATTTTGAGTGGACAGTCACATTCCCAAGACTTTTTCAATTCCCAAATTATTGGCCTCTGGGCCCTGTCCTGGCTTGCTGTGTCTGTTAGAGCAGACAAAATGTGTATCTTAACCCCTGACTCCTGGTATAAGCTCCAGAGCTGCTCTGCATTCCCCCTTGTCTAAATATAACCTCTGTGACATCGGAATGCCATGTTCCCACTGATGTTACATTACACCAACACACCGCTCTGTATAATACAGCAGGGAGAGGGGGGGGGGGTTATGGGAAATCCATGCAGGATAGAAGGGATGGGGGGGGTCAGGTGTAGATGTTTAAGTTATTTGGGGGTGAGAAGGAGAGGGGACAGGTTGTGAATGAAGGGTTACTGTTGCTGACTATCTATGTGAAGGGGATAGGAGACACTGGATAATGTACAAGACTAAATAATAGGTGCATTTGGAGTTTCAAGGAGAGTATATTGTGTCCTCTGCTTGTCAGGGGTCTTTGCACAGCAGTACAGGTTCTTTGCTACACCGTAGCTCTCAAACACCTCTCATCTTTTATCTGGAGAATCCCAGCTGAGGTTTGTCATAGACAGGTGGCAGAAAATAGAACAAGGGCAACACCTGCACTGAGGATTCAGCACAGAGTCGGCTACAGTCCATACCACAGTCCATCTACAGTCCATACCACAGTCCAGATACAATCCACACATTCCATACCACAGTCCAGATACAATCCACACATTCCATACCACAGTCCTTATACAATCCACACATTCCATACCACAGTCCATACAGCAGTCCATCTACCGGCCATCTACAGTCCATACCACAGTCCAGATACAATCCACACATTCCATACCACAGTCCTTATACAATCCACACATTCCATACCACAGTCCATACAGCAGTCCATCTACCGGCCATCTACAGTCCATACCACAGTCCAGATACAATCCACACATTCCATACCACAGTCCATACAGCAGTCCATCTACCGGCCATCTACAGTCCATACCACAGTCCAGATACAATCCACACATTCCATACCACAGTCCATCCACAGTCCATACCACAGTCCATCTACAGTCCATACCACAGTCCAGATACAATCCACACATTCCATACCACAGTCTATACCACAGTCCAGATACAATCCACACATTCCATACCACAGTCCATACCACAGTCCACACCACATTCCAGATACAATCCACACATTCCATACCACAGTCCATACCACAGTCCATACCACAGTCCAGATACAATCCACACATTCCATACCACAGTCTATACCACAGTCCAGATACAATCCACACATTCCATACAACAGTCCATACCACAGTCCATCTACAGTCCATACCACAGTCCAGATACAATCCACACATTCCATACCACAGTCCATACCACAGTCCACACCACATTCCAGATACAATCCACACATTCCATACCACAGTCCATACCACAGTCCATACCACAGTCCATCTACAGTCCATACCACAGTCCAGATACAATCCACACATTCCATACCACAGTCTATACCACAGTCCAGATACAATCCACACATTCCATACCACAGTCCATACCACATTCCAGATACAATCCACACATTCCATACCACAGTCCATACCACAGTCCAGATACAATCCACACATTCCATACCACAGTCCATACCACAGTCCACACCACATTCCAGATACAATCCACACATTCCATACCACAGTCCATACCAAAGTCCATACCACAGCCATCTACAGTCGATACCACAGTCCATCTACAGTCCACACCACAGTTCATCTACAGTTCATACCACAGTCCATCTACAGTTCATACCACAGGCCATCTACAGTCCATACCACAGGCCATCTACTGTCCATTCCGCAGTCCATCTACAGCCCATACAGCAGTCCATCTACAGTCCATACAGTAGTCCATCTACAGTCCATACAGTAGTCCATCTACAGTCCATCTTCAGTCCATACCACAGTCCATCTACAGTCCATCTACAGCCCATACAGCAGTCCATCTACAGTCCATACAGCAGTCCATCTACAGTCCATCTTATAGTCCATACAGCAGTCAATCTACAGTCCATACAGCAGTCCATCTCTAGTCCATCTACAGTCCATGCCACAGTCCATTTACAGTCCACACCGCAGTCCATCTACAATCCATACCACAGTCCATCTACAGTCCATCTACAGTCCATACTGCAGTCCATCTTCAGTCCATACGTTAGTCCATCTACAGTCCATACCGCAGTCCATCTACAGTCCATACCACAGTCAATCTACAGTCCATACCGCAGTTCATCTACAGTCCATACAGCAGTCCATCTACAGTCCATACCACAGTCCATCTACAGTCCATTCTGCAGTCCATCTGCAGCCCATACAGCAATCCATCTACAGCCCATACAGCAGTCCATCTACAGTCCATACAGTAGTCCATCCATACAGCAGTCCATCTCGAGTCCATCTACAGTCCATACCACAGTCCATCTACAGTCCATACCGCAGTCCATCTACAGTCCATCTACATTCCATACCGCAGTCCATCTACAGTCCATCTACAGTCCATTTACAGTCCATAAAGCAGTCCATCTACAGTCCATACAGCAGTCCATCTACAGTCCATACCGCAGTCCATCTACAGTCCATACAGCAGTCCATCTACAGTCCATACAGCAGTCCATATACAGTCCATACAGCAGTCCATCTACTGTCCATACCGCAGTCCATCTACAGTCCATACAGCAGTCCATCTACAGTCCATCTACAGCCCATACAGCAGTCCATCTACAGTCCATACAACAGTCCATCTACAGTCCATCTATAGTCCATACAGCAGTCCATCTACAATCCATACAGCAGTCCATACAGCAGTCCATCTCTAGTCCATCCACAGTCTATCTACAGCCCATACAGCAGTCCATCTACAGTCCATACCGCAGTCCATCTACAGTCCATACCGCAGTCCATCTACAGTCCATACAGCAGTCCATCTACAGTCCATACATCAGTCCATATACAGTCCATACAGCAGTCCATCTACTGTCCATACCGCAGTCCATCTACAGTCCATACAGCAGTCCATCTACAGTCCATCTACAGCCCATACAGCAGTCCATCTACAGTCCATACAGCAGTCCATCTACAGTCCATCTACAGTCCATACAGCAGTCCATCTACAATCCATACAGCAGTCCATACAGCAGTCCATCTCTAGTCCATCCACAGTCCATCTACAGCCCATACAGCAGTCCATCTACAGTCCATACAGCAGTCCATCTACAGTCCATACAGCAGTCCATCTACAGTCCATACAGCAGTCCATATACAGTCCATACAGCAGTCCATCTACTGTCCATACCGCAGTCCATCTACAGTCCATACAGCAGGCCATCTACAGTCCATCTACAGCCCATACAGCAGTCCATCTACAGTCCATACAGCAGTCCATAAAGCAGTCCATCTACAATCCATACAGCAGTCCATACAGCAGTCCATCTCTCATCCATCCACAGTCCATCTACAGTCCATCTAAAGTCCATACAGCATTACATCTACAGTCCATACAGCGTTTCATCTACAGTCCATACAGCAGTCAATCTACAGTCCATAAAGCAGTTCATCTACAGTCCATACCGCAGTCCATCTGCAGTCCATACATTAGTCCATCTACAGTCCATACAGCAGTCCATCTACAGTCCATATAGCAGTACATCTACAGTCCATTCTGCAGTCCATCTACAGCACATAAAGCAGTCCATCTACAGCCCATACAGTAGTCCATATACAGTCCATACAGCAGTCCTTCCATACAGCAGTCCATCTCTAATCCATTTACAGTCCATACCACAGTCCATCTACAGTCCATCTACAGTCCATCTACAGTCCATACAGTAGTCCATCTACTACAGTCCATACAGCAGTCCATCTACAGTCCATACAGCAGTCCATCTACAGTCCATACCGCAGTCCATCTACAGTCCATACAGCAGTCCATCTACAG
The DNA here is from genome assembly GCF_021184085.1 of Oncorhynchus gorbuscha. Taxonomy (NCBI): domain Eukaryota; kingdom Metazoa; phylum Chordata; class Actinopteri; order Salmoniformes; family Salmonidae; genus Oncorhynchus; species Oncorhynchus gorbuscha. Next base: position 41,101,889 of record NC_060180.1, on the reverse strand, counting down.
TCCATACCGCAGTCCATTTACAGTCCATCTACAGTCCACACCGCAGTCCATCTCCTGTCCATACCGCAGTCCATCTACAGTCCATACAGCAGTCCATCTACAGTCCATACAGCAGTCCATCCATACAGCAGTCCATCTACAGTCCATACCGCAGTCCATCTACAGTCCATCTACAGTCCATCTACAGTCCATACAGCAGTCCATCTACTGTCCATACCGCAGTCCATCTACAGCCCATACAGCAGTCCATCTACAGTCCATCCACAGTCCATCTACAGTCCATACTGCAGTCCATCTAAAGTCCATACAGCATTCCATCTTCAGTCTATACAGCGTTTCATCTACAGTCCATACAGCAGTCAATCTACAGTCCATACAGCAGTTCATCTACAGTCCATACCGCAGTCCATCTACAGTCCGTACATTAGTCCATCTACAGTCCATACAGCAGTCCATCTACAGTCCATATAGCAGTACATCTACAGTCCATTCTGCAGTCCATCTACAGCCCATACAGCAGTCCATCTACAGCCCATATAGCAGTCCATCTACAGTCCATACAGCAGTCCATCCATACAGCAGTCCATCTCTTGTCCATCTACAGTCCATACCACAGTCCATCTACAGTCCATCTTCAGTCCATACAGCAGTCCATCTACAGTCCATACCGCAGTCCATCTACAGTCCATACAGCAGTCCATCTACTGTCCATACCGCAGTCCATCTACAGTCCATACAGCAGTCCATCTACAGTCCATCTACAGCCCATACAGCAGTCCATCTACAGTCTATACAGCAGTCCATCTACAGTCCATCTACAGCCCATACAGCAGTCCATCTACAGTCCATAAAGCAGTCCATCTACAATCCATACAGCAGTCCATCTACAGTCCATCTTTAGTCCATACCGCAGTCCATCCACAGTCCATCTGCAGTCCATACTGTAGTCTATCTAAAGTCCATACAGCATTCCATCTCTAGTCCATACAGCGTTTCATCTACAGTCCATACAGCAGTCAATCTACAGTCCATACAGCAGTTCATCTACAGTCCATACCGCAGTCCATCTACAGTCCGTACATTAGTCCATCTACAGTCCATATAGCAGTACATCTACAGTCCATACCGCAGTCCATTTACAGTCCATCTACAGTCCACACCGCAGTCCATCTCCTGTCCATACCGCAGTCCACCTACAGTCCATACAGCAGTCCATCTACAGTCCATACAGCAGTCCATCTACAGTCCATCTACAGTCCATACAGCAGTCCATCTACAGTCCATACCGCAGTCCATCTACAGTCCATACGTTAGTCCATCTACAGTCCATACAATTTGTGTTTCTGCCCATAATTTCATTTAAAGTACTATAAAGTGTTTTTAATCATTCTTTATATCATTGATCTTTGCTTCATATAACCATTTCTTCTTCGTTTTGTTGAGTTTAGTCACCTAATTTCTCATTTTGCAGTAAGTCAGCCAGTGAGATGTGCAGCCAGACTTATTAGCCACTCCTTTTGCCCCGCAGGGTGGCAGGTAGCCTCGTGGTATGAGCACTGGACTAGTAACCAAATGGTTGCAAGATCAAATCCCAGAGCTGACAAGGTAGAAATCTGTCATTCTGCCCCTGAACAAGGCAGTTAATCCACCGTTCCTAGGCCATCATTGAAAATAAGAATTTGTTCTTAACTGACTTGCCTAGTTAAATAAAGGTAAAAAATTACATCAGACCAACAAATATTTTTAGCATCATCCACATTAGAGTCAAAAAATGGTATGATCTCTTATTCACTATTTTAGGCCCAGCTGTTGGAACTTTGGCTTTCCTGGATATAGCCACTGTGATTATGGCTCTGTATCGGTCACTGTGTGAGACTGCAATGCTCCTCCTGTGTTTTACAGTGCTAGTTGTGTCTGTACTTCTTTGAGTTTCTATGACTTCATTGACTTGTTTTAAAATGTCTATTTGATATTCCTTATCTTTTGAGATGAATCCTTTTGATGTGGGCCAGCAGGAGGATAACACAATGTCACGTGTGCTGTCATACATCATTCTTGTACAATAAGCAATCATTCCATGTTCCATCCCACCTCTATTCCAGAACATCGAGTTGAAGGTAGAAGTGGAGAGCTTGAAGCAGGAGGTACAGGAGAAACAAGACCTTCAGGAGAAGGCTCTGTAAGTACATCACGACACATCCAGACTGACTGTTGACCGACTGTAGTCATCTAATGTGAATATCTCACACTTCTTACACTGGCTTCAAATTAAAATGTGAGGTAGACTGACCGCCAACCAACAGACTGTAACCATGCACTGTGAATGGCCTTAATTTCCTAACAATGACATCACCAATGCTACATACTGTATCCACCCAGATAATACTGTCCTTTTATCCCTCCTGAAATGCCCTTGAGAATTATCTTAAATGTTTTCCAAAGACCGACAGACTTATGACTAAATGTGACATGCTTCGCTTGTATTCAGAAATACAATTTGCTCAAGTGATTATGGAAAACACCCTGGTGAGTGTTCGTCTTTGATGGGCCTTAACAAGGCTGTGTCTCACTAAAATGGTGTTATAGCTGGCTAACAAGCCTATAGCAGCCTAAAAATGTAGGCATAGACCAGTGATTTGTAGGGAGTCCTCACAGGGTACAATCTTTTAGAGATAACACCACAGATCATGTTTCCACAGCTGGTGGGGTGAAAGAGGACAAGACACACACACACACACACACAGGAGCGTACACACACACACACACACACACACACACACACACACACACACACACACACACACACACACACACACACACACACACACACACACACACACACACACACACACACACACACACACACACATGTTCATACGCACATTGCACATACTGTACACACACTCACGCACACCCATGCACTCCTGGTGTCCAACCCAATGGGATCGGCAAAAGGGCTGATATCTTGGCGTGCAGACGGGATATGAAAGGCAATACCTGGCACGTCAACCCCTCACCCCCTGCTGTTGCTGCTAGGCTTTGAATTTAATCCCCCCCCCTGAAGCGGAATTCATTTGATGGACGTATTCTGTGTATTCATCAGATTGCTATAAGATTAAAGGTCCACTTTGCTGGCTCGTGCCTCCAGCCTAGAGTCCAAAGCCTGAGATCAGAGGGGGCATGTGTTGGAGATGGGGGGGCGGGGGGGTCTCAGTAGTAAATATGTTGCTGACGGAGGGGACCCTTTAGCATGCTAGCTCCTAATCACTGCCAGCTCCACAGCTGGTGTGATGGGTACATTGTGTTCCCCCTGTCTTTCTGCTCACGTGGCTGCTAATCAGCGTTACATTACTGTATTAATGTGGAGATCAGAATAGCTGAGTCATTATTACCCCACATGGAGTCATCAAGAGCTGGACAGAACACTTGTTCTGAGTTTGTTGTTTTTGAGTTCAGTCTGAGTAATCCAGTGATGGTCTGGACTGTATGTCAAGCGTAGTGTTTGTGTAAGGGCCTGTGTGTGTGTGTGTGTGTGTGTGTGTGTGTGTGTGTGTGTGTGTGTGTGTGTGTGTGTGTGTGTGTGTGTGTGTGTGTGTGTGTGTGTGTGTGTGTGTGTGTGTGTGTGCGTGTGTGTGTGTGTGTGTGTGTGCTGTGAATATATTCATGCGTGTGAGGGAGTGTGTGTTGAGTTCATTGTCATAATATAAAAATATCTAGTTGGAATAAAGGACTAATCTTCTCCTAACAGCCACCAGTAAGACTGCCCAGCAGTAACAGCCACTCGATGCAGACAGACAGTAGCATTACACAGTCTGGTTGAAAATAATCCTAGTTATCTGAGCTGCCGTCTGCTATAGTCAGATGGTCCGAGTTAAAAACAGAGGACGAGAGGACAGGAGGAATAGAGTATACATACAGAGCAGATGGGATGGTGCCATTTTGGGATGCACAGCAGGAATTCTGGGATGGCGTCGTTGAGTGACTCAGTGAAACAGATACTTAAAGACATGCACACACACACACACGCACATACACATTAAATAGGTTCTCCAGCTCAAAATGCGTATCAGCCAATGAAAAGCAATGATGTACTTGCATGTGACAGAACGCTAAATTGTAGCTGGTGACGTCCATGTAATATAGCCTATGCAATATGATTATTAGGCAATAGCAGTGTTTGTGTGCAAGGCTGAAGAAAGAGGTAGCTCGTTCAATTCATTAATCATCTTTGTTTTCGAGCTGTTGGCGTCCTTTTTCAGCACTTTATTACGCAATGCATGTAAATCAACATTTCAATTAGGGGAATCTCATGTGAGACTCAAACCCTTGCCACAATCTGCGACAATTAGGACTAGGCACTTTATACAGAGAGCAATTTGATCAGTCAGTCAAAGAAGGTGCTGTTGGACTTAGATACAGTAGGTCCATGAACAAGTGTTGGAACATGTCCAACTACTTCAACACTTGATTGGCTGATGCACTTGTGCCAGGATATAACCAGGGCCACCTGTCGAAGATGGCATAGGGCTAAAGTGTGCCATGTTATCTGATGGGCCAAGCTACAATTTAGCGTTCTGTCACATGCAAGTACATCCACAATTTGAATCGTCTGATACGCCTTACCTTAACTATTTAATGCCTGCCCTTAAGATTATAAGAGTTAATGCCTAAACTTAACCCTAACATTAAAAATTCAGAGTTTATGTCTAAACTTAGCCTTTTAAACACTTTGAAACGTAACGTTTGGGAGAAGTTTGAAACATGGATGAACATCTAATTCTGACGTGAGACTGTGAGAGCTAGTTGATAATGATAGCTACGTCACATTCGACTGGATTCCAGCCTTGGTCCGCGTGATGTTTCTGTTGCGCTCACACAGAACTACAAGTTAACTCAATAAAATGTTACTCCCTGGGTGTGTGACTGGTCTCTATGCGTAGCTCGGTGGCGTAGGGTATCACATGAGCTATAGCAGAGGGAGAATTCATATGACTTCACATCCTGTCTTCGTCCTGACCTGACCACACTACAAACCTAAAACGTCCCAGGTCCGACGTCACCGCCCAGCACCGATGGCACAATAACAAGCAACACCAGTGTGTATGTACGTGCAGAGTAGATGACTGTTGGTAGTTATTGATAGATGTTGCCTCTTGTTTCATTTCTGTGATAGGACAACAGAAGACACCCTGACCAATCACAATGCTCCCTCATTTCTTCCTCTCTTCTTAAAGGACGACAGCAGAGAGCCTGTCCAGTCACAATGAGGCAGAGCTGCAGAGACGATGTGAGGAGAGAAAGCAGGAGATCGACCACATGCGGGAGTTGCCGGAGACCAAGATACAACTCCTGCAGGAGGTACACACACACACACACACACACACATCATTAAACTGTTCCAACAATGGTTGCCTTATTTGTTGAGATGAAATGAGTTGTTCGATTATTAGATCAGCGTTCAAATAAACAGACGGACACCCAGACCTTTTCATGTGTTTCCTCCAGGAGGCCCAGCTAGCGCGAGGTGAGGTTGAGAGGATGGCCTCCCTGACTGGGTCGAGCCCCCAGCCCCTCTTGGAGGATATGGAGGACAGCCAAGGGGAGGAGAACCTCCAGACCACACCACACACCTACAGAGACAGGTAAACACAAGTACCTGCTCATTCGAGACACATTTGAAACAGTGACCTAAAAGTTGCAATCCACACCTTCACACTAATTGAGGAAGTCAAACTTTGCCCACCGTGTCTATGGCACGGACCCCTCTGTCCTTCCCCTCCTGTAGGGTGATCGAGGAGCTGACCAGTGCTCTGCGCTGTAAGGAGGCTATGATCACTGAGCTGAGTGGACAGAAGAGTGTTCTGACACTGAGGGTGGGAGAGCTGGAGGGAGAGGTAGAGGACCTCTCCTCCTCCCTGCTGCAGAAAGAGAGCGATGCGGAGGTACGTAGGATCCCTATTATGTGAAAATTGCCTGTGTCGGGGCTGCATTAGGGTCAATGGTTCAATGATTGATTGTATTATTTTATGTATTGTATGTATTTGATTGATTGAGTTCCTGTAGTGTGTACAGAGCTATGATAACAGGTGCATAGCTTAATTCACAGGGTTTCTGGGATACCTCACCCAGTGGTGATTTTTAGCATGTTAATCCTGGTGGGGCAAAACAACCAATTGTTTAATATGCATTCCAACACTACAAAACACTAAACAACACATGAATTGCACGATACTGGTGACAATTGTTGCCCACAAACTGTTAGGGCCTACATAATGCTGTCCCCACAAACTGTTAGGGCCTACATAATGCTGTCCCCACAAACTGTTAGGGCCTACATAATGCTGTCCCCACAAACTGTTAGGGCCTACATAATGCTGTCCCCACAAACTGTTAGGGCCTACATAATGCTGTCCCCACAAACTGTTAGGGCCTAGATAATGCTGTCCCCACAAACTGTTAGGGCCTACATAATGCTGTCCCGACAAACTGTTAGGGCCTACATAATGCTGTCCCCACAAACTGTTAGGGCCTACATAATGCTGTCCCCACAAACTGTTAGGGCCTACATAATGCTGTCCCCACAAACTGTTAGGGCCTACATAATGCTGTCCCCACAAACTGTTAGGGCCTACATAATGCTGTCCCCACAAACTGTTAGGGCCTACATACTGCTGTCCCCACAAACTGTTAGGGCCTACATACTGCTGTCCCCACAAACTGTTAGGGCCTACATAATGCTGTCCCCACAAACTGTTAGGGCCTACATAATGCTGTCCCCACAAACTGTTAGGACCTACATAATGCTGTGATGTGTTGTGTTGTGTTGTTGTGTTGTTGTGGTAGCAGGCAGGGAGGGGTAGTGTTGCTACTCTCTGAATGATCAATTCACCACAACAGCTGTTGTACTTCGTTAGTGAGAGTGAGATATCACCATCACTCAAACACAACGCACATACACACACACGCCTAATTTTCTATCCTGGCTGTTTCTCCTACAGTTCTACCAGGAAGAGCTGGGCAGGGAGAGGCTGCGCATTGAGCAGGAGATGCAGGTGAGTGAATCCTGAAGCAACACACTTAATATCACAGCTTTGAGTTCTTTATTAAGTTAAATAAAGAGTGCGCACTTTGAGGTGTTAGGCCTGCACCAGATCCCACTCTGTTGGTGAGAGCAGGCCCTCTACTGGATAACAAATGCATAGCAGACAGACAGGCACACCAAGTAAGGTAACATTCACTACAGAATATGTAGTCACCATCTAAAGAAAAGTACATGAAAATCAACTAACCCACTAAAGTATTTGTTTCCTTGCAGTTGATTGAATTCATTGACAGTAAAGTAGCCATTGTTAGATGATAACCACATGCGTTGTGGGTAAAGAGCAGTTGCTAGACCTGAGTAATAAAGCATTACTAGATCCGTCTGCGTTGATGTCTCTATGGCTGTTAATCCCTGTGTATTGTGTTGGGAGCTGTCGGCCCGAAGGGAGGGGGACCTGGGTTATTTTAGTCTGTGGTAAACAAATGATGTGAAGATGTATTCATGAACAGACAACACACATTCTCCATTCTCATCAGGTGTATTCTGAGAGGAGGGGCTCTCAAATTACACAGATAGCAGTATAACAGGCTTATGAGTGTGTGTTGACTGGAGTTGGAGCTAGGTCACAGAAATGAAATAGGTATTGTGTGGTACTGTGTGTCAAGTGAAAAGAAATCTAACGTTATTTCCCAGTGTAAAAAAAGTGTCACAACACCTCACAGGCCTACAATTGAAATATAGCTGCAGTACAGTGTAGTGTATCCATACTGTATACCTGTCAGTTTGAGCAAGATAGTTTGGTTGATCGTTGTCACTTGTTAGTTTTGGTAACCTACAGTTATCTCTTCTGAGCCATTATCACTTATTAGTCATGATCTATTGCTAGTCATTACAATTCATTAGTATGATATGATCATGTGTATTCCTCTCATTTTGACTCCCAAGGCTCTTGGCTCTATTCATCTGGCGACAGCTTTGAATCTTACAGATATTTGTTGTGGTGGGAGTTTCTCAATAGAAGCAGTCAAAGCCCCAACGTTCCTCTAAAGGCATTTTACCTTGTAAATCAGCTTGGCTCTGGGATGCAAATGTGTCTGCCAGGACCGATATCAGCTCAGATTTCACACAGTGACGCTGTCCCACTGCCCAGGGCCACCACCGCTGGCTGGCTGTCACTTAGGCTGAATGGATCATTGTTGCATTTAAAGGGCCAATCGATGTCAGGAGGAGGGGTCTTTGCAAGTGGAGAACGAATGAATGAGAGGAACAGGCATAGGCAATGGCATACATTGAACTTTGTATTTATTTGCCACATTAATGACAGCAAATGACCTAAACATCATTATATTCTGGCCTGTAGTTCCGCCTTATAGTGAGGTAGAATTTGTTTTTCACCTGTCTGTCAACGTTGTTCTATATATGAACTCAATCGTGTGTACACAACTGTATACAAGACAGAAAGGTGTCTGTGTGCACTTGTAAGCTTCTGAATCAATCATTTATATATACACTAGATGACTGACTGGGGGTGCTGTTTTGAAGCCACAGAACCTCCATCTTGGCACTCCCCCACCGTAAAAATCCATGTACTTTGAGTGAGTGAGTGTGCGTGCAAGCATGTGTGTTTGTGTGCCTTTAAGTGGCTCGTGTTTCAGCAAGGTTGTCAATAGGTCATGCTGACCTTCTGGCGCTAACAATGACACACACGCAGATATCAAGTTGTGTTGTCTAAGACAGACACTAACACCTAGCCTCTAATTGGTTCCCCAGACACCACGGCTAATGAGATCAATCAAAATGTCAGGCCGTGCAGGAGAGAGAAATGTGGTGAAATAAATGTACTGTGATGGGCGGTAGGGAAAGGACAGAGGCAGCTGATGCTATTTATGCTAGGACACAAGATAAAATAAATGAACTCATTTGATGTTGTTCTCAAGAAGAGGGGAGAAAAGTGCTGTTTTTTTTTGTTTGTTTGTGATTTGTTATTTCCAGCTCTCTCTTGCTTGATTGCGGTCTATGCTTAAAGAGGAGTTTGGACCAACTCTGATTTAGCAGTGGACTCTACCGAAGAAGATTCTTCGTACTTAAGCAGTCCTCATTTTAAATCCCAAATCCTCAACAAGCTTAATCAAGGACCCCCAACCACTCTCAAACTATCATTTTAAGCCACTCATAATCAGGCACTAGTGAGGAGCTGAACCAGGACATAAGGTCAGCTCTGCCCTTAGGGAAAATGGCTGCCTCTTCATGCACTATCATATAGCAAAGCACTGAAGCCTAGATGGGTTTGAAAATGAAGCATAGTAAGTATGAGCACAATCCCAGGTTGTTGTTGTTGTGATTCATATCTTACTCTTGGCTTTATATAACACGGGTGTCCCTTTGGGGATAACACAATACATTTTTCCAATGGAGACCTGGGCCTAATAGCTGATAAGTGAAGTCACAGTGTGAGTGCATGACTGTCTGTCTGTACACCATCAGGGATACACTGTCACTGCAGATTCCATTGAGCTTAAAGCATAATGTACTTTTTGTGCAGCTAATTTATTCACACAGCCAAACCATATTTGAAATGTTGCGTTCTCATGGTGTAGCCAATGGGATGTTTTGATGTCATTGGTTTGCCCTTGTCAGTGAGTGAGTTTATATGATTGATATGCGGCAGCATCCCTCATGTTGCCAAAAAAATGCAATCATTCATTTCAATCAAAACATCAAAACCGGTTTACCTTCATTTCAACATATCACTCTACATCCCTTCATTCACAGCACCCGCTACAATAGTGGTCAGCCGGCCACCAGGGCTTGTGCACACTGCACCACAAATGCCTCTCTCTCTTTGTTCTCTCCTTGTAGCATTTGTAGTCGTAGTAACCCGTTTTATGGCCCCCTTGTCCTACTGTGTCATGGTTTTTCCCTCTCTGCTTTACAGCATGGTTCCTCTCTGCCTTATATGGCTAGTTGTGATGGATAGCTTTATGTAGTCATCTATATATTAGATGCCTGGTTGAAGGCATTGGAGCCTGGTCCTCCTGGGATATACAGTTCTGGAATATAATACAATCATTTTTCTTGACCACGTGTCTCGATGGCCATGTGCTATAACTTAGGGTCCAGATTTGTCCCTGGTCAGGGTATGTGGTCAGTCAGGCAAGACTGACTAGAATAGAAGCACTTTATTGCAGCACTTAGCAGCATCCGGAGCTGTGAGAGCCGTGGCCAGGCCATCTGTTCTGATCTGTTGTGTAACTAACACCGCTAGCCACCCACTACGGTTATATCCCACTCATACATTTATGTAATACATGACAGATCTTTCTGGTTTTCTTCCCATAATCATTATTAATGATCGAGCGAGAGTGACCACCTTCACTATTAAGGTAGCGTGTTCCTGATGTGTTTTGACAATAGGAAAATGTAATATGTATCCCCTCTGCTTTGAAATGCATTAATGGCCTTTAATTGTAAGTCTATTTAGGAGATCTTATTTGCATATAGAAGAGGCTGGAAACACAAGGAGGGAAAGGTTATGGAGCCTGAAGTCCAAGTCAACTGAAGTCCAAGTCAACTCTCTGGCTGGCTGACTGTGTGTGCCATGATCTTTTTTTTCCTGTGTGTATTTTACCCCTTTTTCCCAATTTCAATCTCGTCTCATCGCTGCAACTCCCCAACGGGCTCGGGAGAGGCGAAGGTCGAGTCATGCATCCTCCGAAACATGACCCGCCAAACTGCGCTCCGAGTGGGGCAGCGGTATAAGGCACTTCATTGCAGTGTTGTGACGTCACTAGAGCCTGGGGTTTAAGCCCAATAGCGGCTGTGACCGGGAGTCCCATAGGGCGGCGCACAATTGGCCCAGCGCCGTCCGGGTTTGGCTGGGGGGGCTTTACTGAGCTCATCGTACTCTAGCGACTCCTTGTGGTGGGCCTGCAGGCTGACTTCGGTCGTCAGTTGAACGGTGTTTCCTCCAACACATTGGTGCAGCTGGTTTCCGGGTTAAGTGAGCGGTTGTTAAAAAGTTTGATTTGGTGAGTCATGTTTTGGAGGACGCATGACTTGACCTTCGCGTCTCCCAAGCCCTTTGGGGAGTTGCAGTGATGAGACAAGATCGTAATCACGAAATTGGGAGAAAAAGGGGGTAAAAATTAAATCGTTTATTTTTTAATAAGAAATTGATATTGCCCTCATAAAAGCCCAATTATATATATATTTTTTTAACCTTTATTTAACTAGGCAAGTCAGTTAAGAACAAATTCCTATTTACAATGATGGCCTACCCCAGCGACACTGGGCCAATTGTGCGCCGCCCTATGGGACTCCCAATCACGGCCAGATGTGATTCAGCCTGGATTCGAACCAGGGACTGTAGTGACGCCTTTTACACTGAGATGCAGTGCCTTAGACCACTGCGTCACTCGTCACTAATCTCGTGGTTATTATGACCAAATTTAGAGAAAATAATTTTATTCTTTTTTATTATTATATAAAATATATCTACTGCTTTACATGGTGTAAGAGTTTATGCAAACACTATTGTCACTATATGCTACTAAATGGTAGTAGGCATTTCACCTGCTCAATAAAGCGAATACAAAGTTTAGTGTAGACTGGACCAAAATAACTAATGGCACCCCGGGTGACATTTTGTAGATTATCAAAATATTTTATCGAATTTTAGCTTTAAATGAACTTCTTATTATATGACAGTTGAACCGGTATTATTATGTCATATAGGACTACTTTTTAATATCTTGATATAGACGATCAGATATTTTAGCACCCCTAATGCGTGAAATGGTGCGCTCCGCCGCTGCAGCCGTTCTTGCCAGTGCTACTACGTTGCCACATCATTATCTGCCAAAAGGATCTACTATACCGCTGGGCTGAAGCGCGCCATCTTCACCGTTGATATAATACACCATGAATGATTGTCAAGGGATTGCGGAGGACCTGATTGCCGCTACCGAAATAATTGTTTTGATGTGTCACTTCTATGCAGTGACGGTGTTTGGTTAAAGGGATACGGTGGTAAGTCTACCGGTGATGATCAACCTGACAGCCAAACCAAGAGATGCGTGTTTTTCTTGTGTCGGGAAACGCGAAATGAAACAACCGGGAGCGAAAGGAGGAAAGGCTCATGTGTATTTAGGGAATATAACACCAGAATGACTTTATATTTCCCTTTCGGATTTAAGTCATTGCAATCAGAATTTCCATTACGGAATGCAACAGAATCGGTGACCAAGGATACTGGACGACTTGCTGTCTGCCATCTGCTGCTCTAAGAAGCAATATGCTATCAGAATCCATCCAACGTCTTTATACTCCTATGGAAACAGCAACTCTGGCAGAATGTGAAGAGGGGGAAAAGGCATTATATCTAGAGGATTGGATTTAGTGAGCATCTCTTGCTTGCTGCTGTCTGCCTTTCCTTTGCAGGCTCGCAGTAACAATATTTGAGTTTCTCCAATGACTCTCTATCTGTTGTTTATATTGAATTTTAGTGGTATTTATTTGTCTGAAACCACGTGGTTGCTATTTGTTTTGCATCTCTTCTGAAGAGAGAGAAGCAGATGAAAGGATACATGGTTACATGCAAAATGCCAACATTTACATCTTAATAAATGATTTAATACACAGATGTTGATGGATGAGCAGTCATACTGGAGCTAATAACAGCATCGCATCATCTCATTCACCTCCATCAATCAAATGTTATTGATTATTTATACAACACTTTAACGGCAACCGGGACCTCAACCCCACCAAGGAGCATCCGAGGTGACGTCAGTGGAGGAACTCTGGGGATATGGAAGCGCCATTCATTCTCCTTCGGGAAAATGGAAGTTTAATACAAAGGTTTATCATACAAAATAAAGGTGTTTTCGGCATTCGACTAAAGTCTTCACACAAAACACCAAGCTCAGGTGAATGACCTCCGTCTCGACTGTGTGCGTGTGGAATGCTGGACATCAGAATGAAGGAGGCGTGTCGTATCTGCGCGAGGGAGCTCTGCGGTAACCAACGGCGATGGATCTTCCACCCCGCCTCCAAACTCAACCTGCAGGTGCTCCTGTCCCACGCCCTGGGGCGAGAGCTGACCCGCGACGGCCGCGGGGAGTTCGCCTGCTCCAAGTGTGCCTTCATACTGGAGCGCATGTATAGGTTTGACACGGTGATTGCCCGGGTGGAGGCCCTGTCCATTGAACGGCTGCAGAGGCTGCTCCAGGAGAAACACTGGCTACGGGGTCTCATCGGAAGCCTCTACCGGAAGACCAACAGGGAGGATGGAGGCAGTTGTGCAGGGGCTGTTACTGGACCTGGGGATACGGGAGGAGGGGGAGGAAGGGTACAGGGGGATGGTATGGTGGACATGTCCGGTCTGACCCATGCTAAGTACTGTGCTCTGCTCCAGGAGGACTTGGTGTACTCTCTGTATGAGTCCTGGGCTGAGGAGGGGTTAGAGTTCGGGGGTCATAATCATCATCATCATGGGCATCCCCAACCATGCGCAGGGCCTGCGCCAGAGGTGACGGCTGTGGGGTCACAGCGCTGTGGGACTGTCACGCGTTCACCCAGGAAGTGCCGAGGGTGCACGGCGTGGCGAGTGGCGGACTCAGACTACGAGGCTGTGTGTAAAGTACCCAGGAAGTTGGCACGGAGTATTTCCTGTGACCCATCGACGAGGTATTCGGTCAGCGTGATTGGAGGAGGACGTGCAAGTGGAGGAGGAAGAGGAGGGGAGAAAGATCCAGAGGGGACCCCCTCCTCGCTCACGCTGATCCCTGGGTCCAACCCTACGCCCCGGGCTTCGGACAGCGACCCTACCCTGGTGGGCCGAGCCAGCTCCAGCCCCTCTATAGACTCCCTGGACATAACCGGAGAATCTACCCAGCTGTCTGCAATCCAAGATGGGCCCGAGGGGCTAGAGTATCCCCAAGACCCCCTGGATGATCGGTTCTCCGACTCCCTCTCCGAGGAGCACCACCTGGTGACTCCACTGAGGTCGGCCTCCCGGCTCTCACTGGCCCTCTGCCTGGTCCAGAACTGTGTGTACCGGCCAGTCCAGAGCCCCAAGGGAAGCAGACTGCCTGTACTCAACAGACAGGGCCCCAGCAGCGGAGGCTCCAGACTGAGCTTCCATGAGCCGGCCTTGGGGTTGCTGTATGGAGGTCTGAATGGAGAGGGGGAGATTCATGTCCATGTGCCTGACCTGGAGGCCCCTCTGATCAGGCTGGATGGAGGGATAGATGGGGGTCTAGACCTGGCTGAGATAGAGGAGCTGTGGGAGGATCTGTATCATGAGTGTCCTCCCCCACGCCCCCACCAGGTATAAAACTGCAGCTCTCCAGTCAGACATTGGTTCACCTCTGGTCTGTGGTTCCCACTTTTTAGCTACTGGAACAGTAACTGAAATCAAAGTAGTTTTTTCTATTTATTTCAGTAGGATACCTTATTTTACTACAAACCTTTTTGTAGCATATTTTAATCATCTACACATATACAAATCTCAGAATATGGAGACTATTCCAGAAGGTTAGTTAGTTATCTGTGAATTCAGCAGACAGTGCAGTGCTCCCAACCGTGAGAACATTCCGTGATCTCACCACACTCCGGGCTAATTAGCTAGATAATCCAGCTGTCCATCTACATCACTTTAACCTCTCCAGAGAGGATGCACAGAGGATGTGCGCTCCGTAGCACTTTAATAAATGTGTGTATGTGTGTATGTGTGCGGGTGCATCTGTGTCTGAGAGATCATTGTGTGACTCAGGTGTCTACATGCCTAAAATGCACATCATACAATCCTTCAGATGTGTGTTTTGTTTGTGTGTCTGTGTGTTAAAAGCAGTGAGGGATTCTCATGTAGAGCCCTCAGGCCAGTCAGCCATACTAATGAGTGAGTGTGCGCTCAGAGAGTGGAGCTGTCATGGTTGGCCAACCACAGAGGCACATTAACAAACCTAGAATGATATTGCCATCTTCACAGAACAGAGGTACTTCATTTGAGCCAGTTTGCTACAGCAGGAAAATAATCCTGCAGCAACAGGAAATGTGAATTATTATAATTTATGGAAACGTTTGTAGAGGTTAAATACATTTTTCGAAAGGGAAAATCAAGTCTGAAATTTTCCAAACTGGAAATGACTAACTTCAGAAGCCTTTATAAACCTTGAATACAATACATGCTTTAAATTTGTCACAACAGTGTGATCAAATTAAGATCCTACATCTGTAGAACCTGAGGTACTGTGTATGATCTATCTACAATATACCAAACATTAGGAAGTCCTTCCTAATATTGAGTTGCGCTGAGTGGTGAGAACTGTGTTGACAAATCCAGGTTCTCTTTCCATAATCAAGTCTCATCCCGGACTCTTAAAGCAAAACAAAGAGTAGGCCGTCTCATGTCATGCTGCCTTGCAGTCCAACCAAGGTTGATGAAATATGAAGAGCAAACACGGTGTACAGAAGATATGTAAGCGTCCTTTGGAATAAAATGAAGGTTCATTGGGTGCTTTGGTACAGTAGCTCTATGTAGCTCTCAAATTCCAATCATATTGACTCTAGCTCCTCTGTGAGCCTCAGTAGATAATAGACTGTGACAGAGATGCAGGCAGTGCCTGTGTCTGATTTAGGAGCATTCCTTAATGTGAATGGGATTTCAGGCCTCAGCCAGCCCCAGCCCTGTTCACTAAACTAGGTTAGCGCATGGGGGGACATGGAGTGGCACCACTATTGGCCTAATTTCACAGCAGCAATAAGCCTCGGAGGCAGCAAACCCTGATAGTACCTCGCAATGTCAGACCAGGCTAGTGGATGTCATTATATTACAGCATGCACCATAGGCATATAATTACTAGAATGGACTTTCTAGTTCAAAGTCATTCTATTTCTATGGCATGTGCAGTATCTCTCCCTGCTACTCAAATGGCCTGGACTATGGCCATGTGGTATGTTTTTGGCTTGGACCTGTAGGTATCTATAGTCTGTACTGTAGCTCTTAGGACCTCTACTGTATGTATTACAGTATAAGAAGATCAATCCACATACCACCACATACATCTAGCCTGTTCCCATTCTAACAGGGATTTAACAGATTTATATTACTTACATGTGTGTGTGTGTTGTGGGATTTCCTCCCGTAGTGTAAACCTATAAATATAGGATGTGAGTGCTGTAAGGGAGATGGTGTCACACTGGTTACGTAAGTTACGTTAGGGGCACCGCAGAGCACTTAACATACACAGGGAGCTCTCGAGAGAATATCCGCAGGATGGATCTGCTTTTAGCAGCATAGAAAGATGGATGAACAGAGCATTTGGTTTGGAAAGTACAGTCACCAACAGCCCAGCTCAGTGCATTGTCCCTTTTCCTTATAGACAGATGTGGCTAGAGCGATTGGATAGCAATACTGTGCCAAACTATTGTCTCTATCTCTCCCATAGTATTCATTTGTGAGCGAAGCGGGATTCGGTAAACGTGGACTGTAATGTGTGTGTGTTAACCCCTGTCTCTGTGTGTGTGTGTTCCAGACTCTGATCGAGGAGCAGCAGAGCCAGTTGAACCAGTATGAGTGTGCAGCAGGTCAGTGTGTCAGTGAGCTGCAGAAGGCCCAGCAGCAGGTCCAGTCCCTGAAGGCCAAGAGCCAGGAGAGCGAAGCCAACAACGCGGTACGGCTACAGAGAGACATTACCCATCTATACATCAAACGCATACCATACACACAAACACACACACACACACACACACGTTCTTGTCCCTTTGTTTCTCTCTCTCTCTCTCTCTATAGTTACTCATCCTCTCTCTCTCTCTTCCTCTCTCTCTGTTTCCCTCCTCCCTCCAGAAGTTGCAGGAGAAGCTCATTGAGATGGAGTGTGAACTGCGTTCCATCCGCCAGGGAGCTCAGAGCCAGGAGCGCACCATCCAATGCCTGACCGTTTCTGTCAGTACCAAGGACAGCGAGGTATGTGTGGTCTACACTGAGGCGACATTGCTGAACCATAAACGTTCTGAGTCGCAACCAGGGGACTACATTTGAGTATCACACTCAGTAGTGATTTGCAGAATATTCCCTATGTCCTCTTCAGGCCGTGGAGCTGTACCAGCTAATAGAGGGGCAGAACGCAACACTGTGTAAGCTGAGAGAGATGGCCCACTGCAACCAGATCACACGCACTGAGGTGAGACCTCACACACTCCAGACAGGTCCAGACAAGCACTCAGCAGCATACCAGTTAATAAAAGGCCGTAATAACCCAACTGTTGATAGACAGACAGACAGACGGACGGACGGACGGAGACGCCCTTTCTTCATGACCAGTCTAACCCCAGTGGATTTTATTGTTTGGTCCTCTCTCTCAGGATCCAGAGGGGGGCAGTGAGGGTGCGAGTTTAGCCCAGTTTCAGGGTGAGTTGGTGGGGTTACAGAGCTCTCTGTTCACCCTGGGTCTGGAGCTGGAAGCCAGTCAGAGAGCCCAGAGACAGAGCCAGAGACAGGCTGAGGACCTGAGCAGAGCTAAAGACAGACTTCACTCTGACCTAAAGGAGGCACTGCAGCACAGGGAGGTCACCGACAAACACAACCAGGTGTGTGTGCTCTGTGTGTGGATGTGTTGGTGTGGACCCCTGTAGCAATGATGTAGGTGGTGTGTGTAACCTATCCTCTGTCCCATTGTAGGACTTGCGCAGTGCCCTGGCTCAGTCTGGCTTTGAGCTGCGGACTAAAGAGGCTCAGCTGGAGGAGAGTAAGGCGGAGAGACGCACAGACGTTCAAGAGAGAGACAAGAACATCACCCAGCTCAAACACTCCCTTCAGGACAAGGAGAGGCAGCTACAGGTGAGAGACATAACCCCCCCCCCCCACACACACACACATGGACACATACACACTGACCCTATCTCCCTCACCCTTTGTAGGAGTACTCTGAACTCCTGGAATCAGCAGACAGCTCCAAACCCAGAGATGCTCTGCTGGACAAACTGAGAGAACGCATCAGAGACAGGGACAGAGCATTGGAGGTAAGGACACTTACTCTTACTGGATGGATGGATGGATGGATGGATGGATGGATGGATGGATGGATGGATGGATGGATGGATGGAAGGATGAAAGGATGGATGAAAGGATGGATGGATGGATGGATGGATGGATGGATGGATGGATGGCTGGATGGCTGGCTGGCTGGCTGGCTTGGATGGAAGGATGAAAGGATGGATGGATGGCTGGCTGGCTGGCTGGATGGAAGGATGAAAGGATGGATGGATGGATGGATGGATGAAAGGATGGATGGATGGATGAAAGGATGGATGGATGGATGAATGGTTGGATGGATGGATGGATGGATGGATCGATGAAAGGATGGATGGATGAAAGGATGGATGGATGGATGGATGGATGGATCGATGAAATGATGGAAGGATGGGTGGATGCATGGATAGATAGATAGATAGATAGATAGATAGATAGATAGATAGATAGATGGACGGACGGACGGACGGACGGACGGACGGACGGACGGACGGACGGACGGACGGACGGACGGACGGATAGATAGATAGATAGATAGATACTCATAATAATGATTGATGTTCTCTTTCTCTGTCCAGCGGTCTATAGATGAGAAGTTCAGTGGTCTGGAAGAGAGGGAGGAGCAGGTGAGGAAACTACAGCTGGCCCTTCGAGAGAAGGAGCGAGACCTGGAGAGACTGCGCTGTATACTGTCCAGCAACGAGGAGACCATCACGGTACAAACGCACGCACTAAAGGACGATACCGCGAGCAACCACGAGGGTACACCCACTCTCACACACGGTACATCTATACACATTGACATGTTTAGACTGTGTGTTTGTATAGAGTCTGGATGCGTTGGTGCGGGGTAAGGAGCTGGACGTGGAGCAGACAGCAGAAGCCCTCAGGAACCTGCAGTGGCTCCAGCAGCAGAGTGAGGAGAGAGAGGAGTGCACTCTGAGAGAGAGAGACACGCTCATCAGCCAGCTACAGACTGCCCTGCAGACACGCAGCCAGGAGACACAGGTAAACACACAGAAACACACACACGGACAAACACATACGCAAAACATGCGTGCGCTAAACGAGGTCAACAGCTCAGATAGGTCACACTAGTGAGGACTGGCTGTGCCACCAGTTTGCATTCTGTTTGTTCTTGTAACCAGTAGTTTCTCTCCAGTGTTGAAGTTTTTCATTGTTGGCTGATATTAATGACTTGCAGTGCTTTAACAACCTCAAACTAGTCCAATGAGGAAAAACCTGCTCTTATATCTGCCCCCTCCAAAAACGACAAGATATACTGACGTGTGTGTGTTTGTTTTGTTTTCTCCTATGTGTGTGTAGGACCTCACGGCAGCCCTCCTGGCTAAGGTCCAGGCAGGCCCCAGTGGGGTGGTGGAGGAGCTGAAGGCTCGCCTCGCGCTGAAGGAGAAACTGTTTCAGGAACTGCTGTCAGACCGCAGCCGCCAGAGCCACGAACACCAAGCACAGGTCCAGGATCTGCTCAGCACCATCAGCACTAAGGACCAGTACATACAGGTACCACACACACACACACACACACCCCTGATCTAGGACCTGTCTCTGAGAATATGAATGATGAGCTTATGTCAGCTGTACAGTGTACTCAGCCCAACATCACTAAGAAAAATCCAATAGTCTATTATAACATTTATGATAGACTGGATGTAACATATAAATTGACAGTCGATTTCAGAATCTCTCTTTTCTCCCTCCGACCTCCTCTCTCAGGACTACTCTGATAGGCTCTCTCAAGTGATTGGCGAGCGGACGGGCCAGCTTCAGGAGCTGCGTAGGCAGCTGTCGTCACAGGAAAGGGAGATGGGTGAGCTCCGGAAGGAGAGAATGGGAGAGGCAGAGCGACTGCAGAACCTGCTGAAGGAGAAAGAGGCTTTTATCCAGGTGAATTCTGGGACACTGGTTGACAACACACACACACACACACACACACACACACACACACACACACACACACACACACACACACACACACACACACACACACACACACACACACACACACACACACACACACACACACACACACACACACACACTAACTGTCCTACTCCTCCCCACCCAGAGTCTGATGCAGAGCCAGGAGGAGAGCATGGAGCTCTCCACACCAGAGGGGGCAGAAGAGGTACAGGACATTCGGGAGGAGCTGCAGCTGGTCAGGAAGAAGGAGAAGGATGCTCAGCTGGAGATTTCAGCCCTGCGTTCAGCTCTAGCTCAGGCCCAGGAGCAGGCCCAGAAGCAGGGGGATAGGTTTAAGATCCTGGCCCCAGGAGTAATAGCCAGGGAGCCCTCCAACACTGACCACCAGGTATCCCTGGTTCTTTATTGTCTACAACATTGTCCTTGTTAGTTAAGGTCTGGTGCCTACTGAGTGGAGTGTGTGTTTATAATGTTTCCCCCTTTCCTTTTCCCAACCTCTCTGTCAGAGTGTGTTGGAGCAGTTGGCCAGTGAGTACCACAGGCTGAACGATGCTCTGAGGGCAGAGAAGAGGCTGTACCAGAGTCTGAGCCACATCCAGGCCAGAGGAAACAGGTAGGAGAGGCCTTCACTGAGGCCAAGAATAAACATATCTACAAATACACACACCTGGGTGCCTACAAATACACGCACCTGGGTGCCTACAAATACACACACCTGGGTGCCTACAAATACACACACCTGGGTGCCTACAAATACACACACCTGGGTGCCTACAAATACACACACCTGGGTGCCTACAAATACACAGACCTGGGTGCCTACAAATACACACACCTGGGTGCCTACAAATACACACATTTGTGGACAGTGTAAGCTAGTGTCAGTACACATTGCTACATACAGTAGTAGGCTAGTAACAACCTTTGAAACCACAATCAGTGTTTGAGGATGTTTGTTTGTGTGTGTGTGTGTGGTGTCATTGCCCCTCTCTCAGCAGCTCAGAGAAGACCCGGGCCCTGCACACCGAACTGGACTCTATTCAGGCACTCCGAGGGCAGCTGGAGGAGGTCCTAGCCAGGACCCGGAAGACCGCCCTGGCACTGGAGAGGACAGCTAAGAGGCAGTCTGACTTTGGAGGTGGGGACGGGCAGGGACCGGCCTCCAGGGCTACCTGGGGCACTGTTACTAATTCTGTAGGATATTCTGTCTAGCCACTGCACCAACGAGTCAGACAAATGCACTGCAGGTAGAAGTTGCCCTTAGGTGCAGATCTAGGATCAGTTTACATTCACCTAAATCCTAACCTTATCCATTAGTCATCCAAACACTCAATACTGACCTAAGGTCAGTGACTATGGGCAACTTCGTTCCTCTTTGGATGACACAGACACCACACAACAACCGATGCCTGCTCTAACCAACAGCACGTTTTTGGGGGTGGTTTTAATTACTGTATGAAGTGGCAACGTGCAACTTAGATGTTTTATTATTTATTGTTATTCATATATTCTGTGAGTGTGTTTTGAATTGTTGTGTTTTGTATTGTTTTTACAAACCGCCTGCGTATTGCTTTGCAGTGCGGCTGTTCTGTAATGCTATTTTGTATTGTACTCCATCTCTCGGTGTCAATGTGTCCAGCCTTACGGTAATGTGATGTGTGGTGTAGACAGTCCAGCTCATGCCTTACAGTAAATGTCTTCAAGTCATCCATCTTATTATTTCATAGCATCTTTGTGTACATACCGTATGCAGGCCCAAGATATATTAGCTGAAATCAAAAGGATGGCCAAGTAGTTAGTATTCCTCCGCAGATCTTCATTCCACAGGTTTTAAAGATCCTATCATAGTTGTTCTTAGTCTCAAAGACGATGCATGGGCCACTAGGTGAGTAGTCAATCGTGTTTTCTTAATTAACAAAGTAAGAATCCTTATCTTAGTTATTTGTTAACCTTGTTATCCCTCTTCGATACCCCACAACCCAAGTATCTTAGATAGCGGGCCTATTTCTTGCATTTATTGATAGACTTTGTACCAATCACAATGTGATAAAGACATGATAATAGGATTTATACCTAGTATCATTCGAGATTCGATTGGTCCAGATTGATTAGGTTTTAAGGATTTTAGGATTAGTGAAGGAATTTTCAATTAAAGTTTGGGGTGATGAAACCCACATTTTTTTGTACTTTGAAATGGAAAGTAAATAAAATATTTCCTGTTTTTTTTTTGTTGAAAGGATCTTTTTCTTTGAATTGGGGACTGGATTCCCTCTCCCTTTTTGCCCCCTTATCCAATACAACAAACCCTCTCTTCTCCCCCAACTAGTAGAGAACAGATAACGGGTGTTCCGTCTATCCCTGAGGTGAAAGAAAGAGAATGTGGTGATCATGTGCTTTTCTCATCCCTGTTTCTACATTTTGTCTCCATAGTCTCTGTGTCAAAACACACTCTTAGACATTACCGCCCACCAACACTTGCACACACACACACACACACACACACACACACACACACACACACACACACACACACACACACACACACACACACACACGCATGCTCTCACACACGCTCACACATTCTAAGAATATTCTATGAATATCCTTATAAAATAAGTTTTCTTTCACAGAAGACAGAGATCTCTCATGTTTTTAGGGAGTTACAATACCATCTCTGTCGTTAATGACTTCTCTGCCACATGCATGGCATCCCAGCATGTTGTTTGCATGGCTAGTTTACTGTGATGTGGATTGACAACTTTGACACAGGTAAGTCACTATTAGGTATAAGAAAACATAGTCAGTATAGTATATTATGTGAAGCAGTCCTTCTGCCTCACACTAGTAATATTTCCAATCATTATATCTAACCGGATAGATTATATAAGGTATATACAGATAGCACAGGAGGTTGGTGGCACCTTAATGGTTTCCAGGTATTTAATTCCGTTCCATTAACTCTGTTCCGGCCATTATTATGAGCCATTTTCCCCTTAGCAGCCCATTATTATGAGCCATTTTCCCCTTAGCAGCCCATTATTATGAGCCATTTTCCCCTTAGCAGCCCATTATTATGAGCCATTTTCCCCTTAGCAGCCCATTATTATGAGCCATTTTCCCCTTAGCAGCCCATTATTATGAGCCATTTTCCCCTCAGCAGCCCATTGTTATGGACCATTTTCCCCTTAGCAGCCCATTATTATCAGCTATTTTCCCCTTAGCAGCCCATTATTATGGACCATTTTCCCCTTAGCAGCCCATTATTATGAGCCATTTTCCCCTTAGCAGCCCATTATTATGGACCATTTTCCCCTTAGCAGCCCATTATTATGAGACATTTTCCCCTTAGCAGCCCATTATTATGAGACATTTTCCCCTTAGCAGCCCATTATTATGAGCCATTTCCCCCTTAGCAGCCCATTATTATGAGCCATTTTCCCCTTAGCAGCCCATTATTATGAGCCATTTTCCCCTTAGCAGCCCATTATTATGAGCCATTTTCCCCTTAGCAGCCCATTATTATGGACCATTTTCCCCTTAGCAGCCCATTATTATGAGCCATTTCCCCCTTAGCAGCCCATTATTATGAGCCATTTTCCCCTTAGCAGCCCATTATTATGAGCCATTTTCCCCTTAGCAGCCCATTATTATGAGCCATTTTCCCCTTAGCAGCCCATTATTATGAGCCATTTTCCCCTTAGCAGCCCATTATTATGAGCCATTTTCCCCTTAGCAGCCCATTATTATGAGCCATTTTCCCCTGAGCAGGCCATTATTATGAGCCATTTTCCCCTTACATGTCTGCACGGTCTGGATCTGTGTGCTTCATATGTGTCTCACCCTCACCACCAGAGGCTCTGGTGAGGACTGGACATGGAGATGTCCGCCAATGAAAATGATTTGTTCATATGGTTTATATGTCATGATTTAACTGTAATATCATGTAATTATATAGCGTTCAACTATAAGTACATGAATATACCTTTTCATAAGGCGCTGAGAGAGATGCTTCTATTGTACATACAGGTAACCGCCAAAATAAATCAAACACAAGTAAATGAGGGATGCAAAGTATTTTGAAAGCAGGTGCTTCCACACAGGTGTGGTTCCTGAGTTAACTAGGCAATGAACATCCCATTATGCTACGGGTCGTTTACAAATTCCCAGTTGCCCATTATTCAGCTACAATGGCTAGAAGAAGAGATCTCAGTGGCTTTGAAAGAGGGTCTCAAACGAACATAAAGGGTCTTGTAGGTGTCTGTCTCAGTCGCCAGATCTCAACCCAATTAACACTTATGGGAGATTCTGGCGCGGCACCTCAGACAGTGTTCACCACCAGTATCAACAAACCACCAAATGACGGAATTTCTGGAGGAAGACTGGTGTCGCATCCCTCCGATAGAGTTCCAGACACTTGTAGAATCTATGCCAAGGCGCATTGAAGCGGTTCTGGCTCGTGGTGGCCCAACACCCTACTAAGATACTTGTAGATTCTATTCCAAGGCGCATTGAAGCGGTTCTGGCTCGTGGTGGCCCAACGCCCTACTAAGACACTTGTAGAATCTATGCCAAGGCGCATTGAAGCAGTTCTGGTGGCTCGTGGTGGCCCAACGCCCTACTAATATACTTGTAGAATCCATGCCAAGGCACATTGAAGCTGTTCTGGTGGCTCGTGGTGGCCCAACCCCCTACTAAGGCACTTGTAGAATCTATGTCAAGGTGCATTGAAGCGGTTCTGGTGGCTCGTGGTGGCCCAACGCCCTACTAAGACACTTGTAGAATCTATGTCAAGGTGCATTGAAGCGGTTCTGGTGGCTCGTGGTGACCCAACGCCCTACTAAGACACTTGTAGAATCTATGCCAAGGCGCATTGAAGCGGTTCTGGTGGCTCGTGGTGGCCCAACGCCCTACTAAGACACTTGTAGAATCTATACCAAGGCGCATGAAGCTGTTCTGGCTCGTGGTGGCCCAACACCCTACTAAGACACTTGTAGAATCTATACCAAGGTGCATTGAAGCGGTTATGGTGGCTCGTGGTGGCCCAACGCCCTACTAAGACACTTGTAGAATCTATACCAAGGTGCATTGAAGCTGTTCTGGTTCCTGGTGGCCCAACGCCCTACTAAGACACTTGTAGAATCTATGTCAAGGTGCATTGAAGCGGTTCTGGTGGCTCGTGGTGACCCAACGCCCTACTAAGACACTTGTAAAATCTATGCCAAGGTGCATTGAAGCGGTTCTGGTGGCTCGTGGTGGCCCAACGCCCTACTAAGACACTTGTAGAATCTATGTCAAGGTGCATTGAAGCGGTTCTGGTGGCTCGTGGTGACCCAACGCCCTACTAAGACACTTGTAAAATCTATGCCAAGGCACATTGAAGCGGTTCTGGTGGCTCGTGGTGGCCCAACGCCCTACTAACATACTTGTAGAATCCATGCCAAGGCGCATTGAAGCTGTTCTGGTGGCTCGTGGTGGCCCAACCCCCTACTAAGGCACTTGTAGAATCTATGTCAAGGTGCATTGAAGCGGTTCTGGTGGCTCGTGGTGACCCAACGCCCTACTAAGACACTTGTAGAATCTATGCCAAGGTGCATTGAAGCGGTTCTGGTGGCTCGTGGTGGCCCAACACCCTACTAAGACACTTGTAGAATCTATACCAAGGTGCATTGAAGCGGTTCTGGTGGCTCGTGGTGGCCCAACGCCCTACTAAGATACTTGTAGATTCTATTCCAAGGCGCACTGAAGCGGTTCTGGCTCGTGGTGGCCCAACGCCCTACTAAGACACTTGTAGAATCTATACCACAGTGCATTGAAGCGGTTCTGGCTCGTGGTGGCCCAACGCCCTACTAAGACACTTGTAGAATCTATACTAAGGTGCATTGAAGCTGTTCTGGCTCGTGGTGGCACAACGCCCTACTAAGACACTTGTAGAATCTATACCAAGGTGCATTGAAGCTGTTCTGGCTCGTGGTGGCCCAATGCCCTACTAAGATACTTGTAGATTCTATGCCAAGGTGCATTGAAGCTGTTCTGGCTCATTGGTGGTACAACACCCTACTAAGACACTTGTTGATTCTATGCCAAGGTGCATTGAAGCGGTTCTGGTGGCTCGTGGTGGCCCAACGCCCTACTAAGACACTTGTAGAATCTATACCAAGGTCCATTGAAGCGGTTCTGGTGGCTCGTGGTGGCCCAACGCCCTACTAAGACACTTGTAGAATCTATGCCAAGGTGCATTGAAGCTGTTCTGGTGGTTCGTGGTGGCACAACGCCCTACTAAGACACTTGTAGAATCTATGCCAAGGTGCATTGAAGCGG
>NC_060180.1:40743056-40770556 GCF_021184085.1 Oncorhynchus gorbuscha | reverse complement strand
TACTAGACACTGATCGCCTGAAATGAAACGGCAAAGTAAAAAACTGAATAGTTGTACATTTTTTACCTGTAGCCTACATTAATAAGCACATAATTGGTGTGTTACTATCCGTGTTATGTAACCAGTCATCAACCACTGGGGATGGAGAAATGTGTGATAATAATTCATATAAATGAGGATATTTTGATATGGAGCTTAAACACCATGTATTGTAAGTAGGGTAAATAATGAGCTCAAATGTAATTAATAGCATTTGTTTATGTGTGTTTATAAAAACGAACATTAAACCGGACACAAATGAAGCAGGCCCGGGGACGTGACAGAGAAATGGAATGGGAAGACGTGCGTTCTGTACCACACTACTTATGCTTGGATGAGCATGTAGGCCATGCCAACAACAATGCATAATATACCCTCTGGTGATAGGGCATGTACACACAAATAGGGCATGTACACACATGTGCTGGCGTGCACACACACACACACACACACACACACACACACACACACACACACACACACACACACACACACACACACACACACACACACACACACACACACACACACACACACACACACACACACGCGGATACATGTAGCACACACACACACATGCTTGGTGATAGGGCATGGGACCATTTCTGCTCATATCTAAAGATACTGTTACAACAGTGTGACAGAAAGGACTTCAGCCCCAGAGGAATCAGCAGCCAGCTCTCCTCTGTGGTAAATTCATAATGAATCAAATGGTGTACATCCTCAACAGTCATTGTTCATTTCAGTGTTTTGGTTATTCTGCATTTCGAGAAGAGAAAAAAACGGTTCATTTGAACACTATTCGTTATTGACGTCTTTTTAGGGGGACATGGCAATCAGAGAACATTCTTGCTTGATCCAAAAAGCTTGGAATTTGCAAAGGCGATATACATGGTACAGCTCCATCTACAACCATACCACTTTTAAAGAGTGCAATTATTTAGTACTAAATCACAATCGTCAATGTACACAACAGTTATTTGAATCAGGCATGCTAGCGATGCGCTAAAATGATAGCTTGCACTTTAAGTCTCTCCAGTCACTGCCATTCACGGCGCACATTTAAGAGCTTATTCCCCATCCCCATCCACCACTCTCTCGTCCCTCTCCAAGCAACTGGTTGTACAGCAGATGCACATAACCAAAGGATGTCAAGGATTGAACGATCTGAAAGCGAGAGGGAAGTCATTACATATTCCTATTTCCTACCACCCTCAGTTCGACATAATCACCACAATTAACAGACATCTGCAGTGAATCCAGATTTGTACGTGCGTGTGCGTGTGCGTGTGCGTGTGTGTTCACGCGTGAGGGTTGTGTGTGTATGATGGAGGCAATCATGCGGTATTACTAGCAGCATTAACCAGGTTCCCCTCTGCGTTGGGCCTCCTCCTGAAGGAAGGCATTCCATTAGAATATCTCTGATTAATTGAGATGGAGGATTTGCACGTTGCATCGCAGTAGAATGTTAACCAACCAGAAATGTACTTCTTGGTCGGGATCCGAGATGTTCTGTGATCTCAGTACACCTAAATGGGACGGTGTAGAGAAATGCATTATCACAGGGCTTCCTCAGTCAGCTTTTCTGCCCGGTGACCCATCTTAAGCCTTTAATAATGTCTTCTGACCCATCAGATAAATAAGCTCATGTCTCTAACCACATCCCAGAGTTGAGACACAGAATTAGAATATCTCTACCGTCCCATCATTTGGTTAACACTGCATCAATACGAGCTGGGTATTAAATTGAACATATGTATATTTCTTAGATTGGATTCCGGTTTGGAGCGAGTGGTCGCATCGGCGCGTCGCTCCCGCAGGTAGTATAACTTTTTACATTTCATTATATTTCATTATTGCACAACGGTTTGATTTGTCTAATCTTAGCAATTTCTTCTCAGCTAGCTACATAGCCGTCTTTGTATCAAAGGTAATTGCGTAATTATCGTATTTCGCCGTCCTAACGTAGTCTTCACTAGCCAGCTAGCTAACGTCCACTGATTAGCTGCACTGGAGAAACTATTACACTCAACTGAACGACTTGATCAGTGTAGTGTTAGCTAGCTACATAGCTGTCTTTGCTGTCTTCGTATCTTCGTTCCAAGATAATTGTGTTGTTTAGGTTTAGAGTGTGTAGTCTTAGAGTGATTATCTTAATTTACCGAGGTTAGCTAGCCAGCTATTTGTCGTCCTTAACGTAGGAGACTCTGCTAGCTAGCCAACAGCTAGCCAACGCTAGCCAACGTCTTCTGAATAGAACTCAACAACCCGGTCGCATTCACAGGTAGTATCACATTTTCATTTCATTTCATTACAGTACAACGGTTTGATTTGTTTGATCGTAGCTAGCTACATAGCTAGCTACATAGCCGTCTTTGTATCAAAGATAATTGTGTAGTCTAGAGCGATTTTCTAGGTTAGCTAGCCAGCTATTGTCGTTCTTTTAACGCAACGTAACGTAAACAACACTACTAGCTAGCCAGCTAGCCCCCGAATAGCAGCACTGTAGAAACTATTACACTCAACGGAACGACTTGATTAGTGTAGTGTCAACAACGCACCCACTACCAGCTAGCCTACTTCAGCAGTACTGTATCATTTTAATCATTTTAGTCAATAAGATTCTTGCTATGTAAGCTTAACTTTCTGAACATTCGAGACGTGTAGTCCACTTGTCATTCCAATCTCCTTTGCATTAGCGTAGCCTCTTCTGTAGCCTGTTAACTATGTGTCTGTTTATCCCTGTTCTCTCCTCTCTGCACAGACCATACAAACGCTCCACACCGCGTGGCCGCGGCCACCCTAATCTGGTGGTCCCAGCGCGCACGACCCACGTGGAGTTCCAGGTCTCCGGTAGCCTCTGGAAATGCCGATCTGCGGTCAACAAGGCAGAGTTCATCTCAGCCTATGCCTCCCTCCAGTCCCTCGACTTCTTGGCACTAACGGAAACATGGATCACCACAGACAACACTGCTACTCCTACTGCTCTCTCTTCGTCCGCCCACGTGTTATCGCACACCCGAGAGCTTCTGGTCAGCGGGGTGGTGGCACCGGGATCCTCATCTCTCCCAAGTGGTCATTCTCTCTTTCTCCCCTTACCCATCTGTCTATCGCCTCCTTTGAATTCCATGCTGTCACAGTTACCAGCCCTTTCAAGCTTAACATCCTTATCATTTATCGCCCTCCAGGTTCCCTCGGAGAGTTCATCAATGAGCTTGATGCCTTGATAAGCTCCTTTCCTGAGGACGGCTCACCTCTCACAGTTCTGGGCGACTTTAACCTCCCCACGTCTACCTTTGACTCATTCCTCTCTGCCTCCTTCTTTCCACTCCTCTCCTCTTTTGACCTCACCCTCTCACCTTCCCCCCCTACTCACAAGGCAGGCAATACGCTCGACCTCATCTTTACTAGATGCTGTTCTTCCACTAACCTCACTGCAACTCCCCTCCAAGTCTCCGACCACTACCTTGTATCCTTTTCCCTCTCGCTCTCATCCAACACCTCCCACACTGCCCCTACTCGGATGGTATCGCGCCGTCCCAACCTTCGCTCTCTCTCCCCCGCTACTCTCTCCTCTTCCATCCTATCATCTCTTCCCTCTGCTCAAACCTTCTCCAACCTATCTCCTGATTCTGCCTCCTCAACCCTCCTCTCCTCCCTCTCTGCATCCTTTGACTCTCTATGTCCCCTATCCTCCAGGCCGGCTCGGTCCTCCCCTCCCGCTCCGTGGCTCGATGACTCATTGCGAGCTCACAGAACAGGGCTCCGGGCAGCCGAGCGGAAATGGAGGAAAACTCGCCTCCCTGCGGACCTGGCATCCTTTCACTCCCTCCTCTCTACATTTTCCTCCTCTGTCTCTGCTGCTAAAGCCACTTTCTACCACGCTAAATTCCAAGCATCTGCCTCTAACCCTAGGAAGCTCTTTGCCACCTTCTCCTCCCTCCTGAATCCTCCTCCCCCTCCCCCCTCCTCCCTCTCTGCAGACGACTTCGTCAACCATTTTGAAAAGAAGGTCGACGACATCCGATCCTCGTTTGCTAAGTCAAACGACACCGCTGGTTCTGCTCACACTGCCCTACCCTGTGCTCTGACCTCTTTCTCCCCTCTCCCTCCAGATGAAATCTTGCGTCTTGTGACGGCCGGCCGCCCAACAACCTGCCCGCTTGACCCTATCCCCTCCCCTCTTCTCCAGACCATTTCCGGAGACCTTCTCCCTTACCTCACCTCGCTCATCAACTCATCACTGACCGCTGGCTACGTCCCTTCCGTCTTCAAGAGAGCGAGAGTTGCACCCCTTCTGAAAAAACCTACACTCGATCCCTCCGATGTCAACAATTACAGACCAGTATCCCTTCTTTCTTTTCTCTCCAAAACTCTTGAACGTGCCGTCCTTGGCCAGCTCTCCCGCTATCTCTCTCTGAATGACCTTCTTGATCCAAATCAGTCAGGTTTCAAGACTAGTCATTCAACTGAGACTGCTCTCCTCTGTATCACGGAGGCGCTCCGCACTGCTAAAGCTAACTCTCTCTCCTCTGCTCTCATCCTTCTAGATCTATCGGCTGCCTTCGATACTGTGAACCATCAGATCCTCCTCTCCACCCTCTCCGAGTTGGGCATCTCCGGCGCGGCCCACGCTTGGATTGCGTCCTACCTGACAGGTCGCTCCTACCAGGTGGCGTGGCGAGAATCTGTCTCCTCACCACGCGCTCTCACCACTGGTGTCCCCCAGGGCTCTGTTCTAGGCCCTCTCCTATTCTCGCTATACACCAAGTCACTTGGCTCTGTCATAACCTCACATGGTCTCTCCTATCATTGCTATGCAGACGACACACAACTAATCTTCTCCTTTCCCCCTTCTGATGACCAGGTGGCGAATCGCATCTCTGCATGTCTGGCAGACATATCAGTGTGGATGACGGATCACCACCTCAAGCTGAACCTCGGCAAGACGGAGCTGCTCTTCCTCCCGGGGAAGGACTGCCCGTTCCATGATCTCGCCATCACGGTTGACAACTCCATTGTGTCCTCCTCCCAGAGCGCTAAGAACCTTGGTGTGATCCTGGACAACACCCTGTCGTTCTCAACCAACATCAAGGCGGTGGCCCGTTCCTGTAGGTTCATGCTCGACAACATCCGCAGAGTACGACCCTGCCTCACACAGGAAGCGGCGCAGGTCCTAATCCAGGCACTTGTCATCTCCCGTCTGGATTACTGCAACTCGCTCTTGGCTGGGCTCCCTGCCTGTGCCATTAAACCCCTTCAACTCATCCAGAACGCCGCAGCCCGTCTGGTGTTCAACCTTCCCAAGTTCTCTCACGTCACCCCGCTCCTCCGTTCTCTCCACTGGCTTCCAGTTGAAGCTCGCATCCGCTACAAGACCATGGTGCTTGCCTACGGAGCTGTGAGGGGAACGGCACCTCAGTACCTCCAGGCTCTGATCAGGCCCTACACCCAAACAAGGGCACTGCGTTCATCCACCTCTGGCCTGCTCGCCTCCCTACCACTGAGGAAGTACAGCTCCCGCTCAGCCCAGTCAAAACTGTTCGCTGCTCTGGCCCCCCAATGGTGGAACAAACTCCCTCACGACGCCAGGACAGCGGAGTCAATCACCACCTTCCGGAGACACCTGAAACCCCACCTCTTTAAGGAATACCTAGGATAGGATAAGTATTCCCTCCCCCCCCCTTTAAGACTTAGATGCACTATCGTAAAGTGACTGTTCCACTGGATGTCATAAGGTGAATGCACCAATTTGTAAGTCGCTCTGGATAAGAGCGTCTGCTAAATTACTTAAATGTAAATGTAAATGTGGATTCCACTTCACTCTCTGCTGGCTCAAGTCCATCAGACTAGGTCGCCATTCTGATCTTCATCATCACAATCATCAAGTATTTTACTTCTAAAAATGACAGCTGACATACAGGTTGGCACTAGCAGCTGAAACTGAGCGGAGCCTACATCAACTTGGCCTCATCCTGATGAGGGGGTAGAGTACATTTCATCAACAAAGCAGTGGGAGACGTCATTCTTAGTTAGTGCTGGTATGGCACTGATATGGTTAAATCCCTGGGTTTAATACGTTGCCATGGAAATATCCGTTGCACATCAGTCAGACACGCTCCCCGCGGTGCGTACGATCAGTGTCAAAGGAAGCTGTGAGAAACAGTTCATATGTTTCTTAATGGCAGCAATTAACTAAATTGATTGAAGGCGCATCAATTTCTTCTCTACTGTCAGTACAAACACACACACAGATGCAATGTAAAGAGGCATGAACATGCACACACACGCACACGCACACGCACACACACACGCACACACACTGCTATTTCCATGAGAATAAAGTCTGAAGCTATGAAAGTGAAAGGAAAGAGATCAGAGGCTTAGAGAAAAGATAACTAAGGCTGTTTCCCTCATTTGAATACTTAACCTTGATCTAAAATTAGACAGTACCAGTCTAGGTTTTACCTCTGAGAGCATCTTCCTTGACATGAATTATGCATGTTCCCCTACACATTTACACCGGAGATAATGATTGTAAGAGGGAGACGTACTATAGGGCTATATGCCTTCCTCAGATGACTCCATCACGTGGCCTGGTGTTTCATCAGTTTACTATGAGGCTCTTTCATTTTACTGCATTGAATGCATTTTCCTAACAGAATTCTGATCTAACAGATTAAACATCAGTTAACAGTGTAATCAAAATATTGTGGTATTAAATCAAATGCAAATTAAAAACCTATAGTATCAAGTAATAGAGCAGGGAACTAATACAAGCTGGGTGCAATACAGACAGACTGCTGTTGCAGAGTTTGAAGAAATGTGTTGGAATGTGTTGGATCACCATGGATACCAGTGAAAGTTTTAACTACAGAGATCCCATGAGGTTTTTAATATTATCCCTGTCTGTTATAGCTGTCCCCCCACCAATAATTCACTAAGGAGGCTATACCACACCATAGGTTGTGCGTGTGTGTGTGCATGTGTGTGTGTGTGTGTGCGTGTGTGTGTGTGTGTCTGTGTGTGCGTGTGCGTGTGCGTGTGCGTGTGTGTGTGTGTGAGAGAGAGAGAGAGAGAGAGAGAGAGAGAGAGAGAGAGAGAGAGAGAGAGAGAGAGAAAGAGTGAGAGAGAGAGAGAGGGGGGAGACAGACTGACACAGAGAGAGAGAGAAAGTGTGTATGTGAGAGAGAGAGAGAGAGAGAGAGAGAGAGAGAGAGAGAGGGGGTGGGAGACAGACTGACACAGAGAGAGAGAGAGAAAGTGTGAGAGAGAGAGAGAGAGAGAGAGAGAGAGAGAGAGAGAGAGAGAGAGAGAGAGAGAGAGAGAGAGAGAGAGAGAGAGAGAAAGAGAGAGAGAGAGAGGGCAAATGAATAAGAGAGAGCCTTGTGAGTGATACCGTACCTTCAGAATTAGAAAAGCAGTTTTGCATCCACCCCTCACCTCACCAATAAGATACAAAAGAAGAAAATCCTGCATGTGACACTCATTCACAGCTCCTTCACCCTTGACCCTGTCAAAGTAACATATAGTAAGAGTGCTGAGAGGTAACATGAGAAAGCTTTGAGGAATATCAATTCGGCTGAGCACTAAGAGCCCTGGAGGATCTGAAGTCACAATTATCCATGCACCATTTCCCACCACTCTGCCACACACACCCTTACACACTCAACCAGTGACACAGACATACTCTCCTTCTCTTGACAGCACATCACACTGACTTTCTTTTCTGTATTATTTGGTTTTCTGGCCTATGAATATATCGATTCTAGAAGGCTCCTGATTGTGGCATACTCAAAATATACTCGGCTCATCTTTCAATTTCTTCATAGAAATGTTGCAATTCTCCACACAGCCTTTTTTTCTGTAACCTAAATCACATGAATTATATCCACGGCGATTACATCCAAGGGACTTCTAAAGATGTGTTTATATTAAGAGATGGAATTATGAAAATGAATGGATTAAAGAACATCTTGCAGAATCTCATGAGTCATACCAACATTAATATATTCTCCGTTCTATGTTTCTATTAATATATTCACTTCACCCCACCCGATTTCTCTCCGCGAATTCTTTACGCACGAAGTTCTCCCCACTCCCCCTCGCCTTCCCCCTTACTGTCCAATGAGACACAGATAATTTATTAAACTACCGTGTCTCGTCCAATCATGACAATCCTGTTGAGCCATGTGACCTGAAGTCCTCCTGTCTCAACACAGGCCGGGTGGACTTCGATTCAGACGTGGGCAGCACAGCGATACTACGGGATGGGATGCGGTGAGAATGCCACTGTGGCAGACTTCAAGGAATCCGTCTACAGTTGAGAATTGATGCTCAATATCAAATAACATATATATATTTTTAAAGGAGCTTTCATCCAGCTGCTTTGCAGGAATAGAAATGATTCGTAAGTATTGCAATTATTTATCTTGTGACTATATTTTCAGTGTTTTTTGTTTCTTTTCAAGGACATATATACGCATGTTTCGAATAAAAAAATCTATAAAAACAAATTCCAAATCATGTAGAATATTGTTTATATCCAGAAATCAGGAAAATAACATATTGTAGGCTATTGTTTATAACGGATGCAGAATAGTTACGGTTTCCATGCGTTTAACGCACTCCGCCTTCTTGGAAGCTACGTTGTCGTTGAGAGAAAATGAGTGAGCTATATCAATGCCAAGGAAACTATCTGCTGATATGATTTAACCGTTAACCATGGAGACTAGTCGGTGTAGCACTTCCTTTAATAAATAAATACGTGCGCTTAAACTCGGTGACCTCTAGGAGGGTGCTTATCCGCCCGCCAGTTTGGGATCGGCACGCTCGAGCTCCGGTTATTGGCGGCTATAAAGAACCGGGACAACTCGTGAGCACGTCTCGAAATGACATCAGCGCCTATGCTTCCTATAGCTTATTATGCATGTCCGAATAATTGCTCACTATCTATTTTATAAGTATTCTGGCTCATCTGCGCACATCGACCAATGCAACTTTTTCGTAAAGTTCTGGATTTGCCTATTATGCCTTTGTCCATATGTCGAAAGCGTTTCTCTGTTTGTTTGGGTTTAATCTAATCCAATACATCAACATTCATTTCAATTTGAACCATTGTTTGAATAAATAGGCAAAAATGTTCTCCTCTCAAAGTGCGGGTTGCAATTGATATTGAGAAACCTCACATTTTAATCAGCGTGTGAACTCTGGAAGCTATCAGCTGACAGAATACAGATGTGCAGTACAGGAGTTACATTAAACCCGTCTGGCACAATGAGCATTGGATTTTATAGAAGCTCATTCCCGCCACAATAGTTGTTTTAATGGCTGTAGTATCTCAACATTTCGAGATATGTAAATCAGAGTTTCGAGATAGTATCTCACATTTTTGGGGATAGTATCTCAAAATGTGGAGATACTATCTGAAGATGTTGAAATGTCGAGATACCTACTGTAAATCAAAATGTGGGATACTAGAACATACATATAGTATTTGTGTCTTCATTTGGAGCGTTATTTCCATCTATCCACGTTGCAGACATCGGCACAGCAGGGTCGCTGGAAAATGTATGGCGACTTGGCATTTGCCCCAAATCTTAATCTGTGCTTCAGTCTGATCAACTGTAGCCTACTGACAACAACCACAGCTGCAGGTAGCCTAGAGAAGCATATTAACTGATTCGAACAAATCTGGTCCCATCATAGCCCATATAAAACCGTTTTACAGATGATGTATTACTGTCATACCCTACAACTAAGGTCCGGAGTTTTACCTAGTCAGGTTAGCCTTACTGTTCACGGAAAACTCTGGGCCCCAGGAAAACACTCCTGTGATGACACCTCTGAAATGACCACACAATGTTACAAATGAAGAAACGTGTCCTATAAGTTTGAGAAAGTATATTGCATTTTTTACTTAGGCATCTTGAAATTTCGACTTGGTATCTCCCAATTTTGAACTAGTATCTGGAAATGTTGAAATGATGAGGTAGTATCTAGAAATCTTGACATAGTATTGATTTTATTTTTAAAATGGGGCCAGAATGGGCTTCTAAAGGATTTAAATGAACCATCCCATCCATAACAAGAATTTATCAGGGCCATAATAAAGTCAAACCTATAGAGAGCCTCATGGTCTGGAACCTATAGAGAGCCTCATGGTCTGGAACCTATAGAGAGCCTCATGGTCTGGAACCTATAGAGAGCCTCATGGTCTGGAACCTATAGAGAGCCTCATGGTCTGGAACCTAAAGAGAGCCTCATGATCTGGAACCTATAGAGAGCCTCATGGTCTGGAACCTATAGAGAGCCTCATGATCTGGAACCTATAGAGAGCCTCATGGTCTGGAACCTATAGAGAGCCTCATGGTCTGGAACCTATAGAGAGCCTCATGGCCTGGAACCTATAGAGAGCCTCATGGTCTGGAACCTATAGAGAGCCTCATGGTCTGGAACCTATAGAGAGCCTCATGGTCTGGAACCTATAGAGAGCCTCATGGTCTGGAACCTATAGAGAGCCTCATGGTCTGGAACCTATAGAGAACCTCATGGTCTGGAACCTATAGAGAGCCTCATGGTCTGGAACCTATAGAGAGCCTCATGGTCTGGAACCTATAGAGAGCCTCATGGTCTGGAACCTATAGAGAGCCTCATGGTCTGGAACCTATAGAGAGCCTCATGGTCTGGAACCTATAGAGAGCCTCATGGTCTGGAACCTATAGAGAGCCTCATGGTCTGGAACCTATAGAGAGCCTCATGGTCTGGAATCTATAGA
This sequence comes from Oncorhynchus gorbuscha, assembly GCF_021184085.1. Classification (NCBI taxonomy): domain Eukaryota; kingdom Metazoa; phylum Chordata; class Actinopteri; order Salmoniformes; family Salmonidae; genus Oncorhynchus; species Oncorhynchus gorbuscha. Next base: position 40,759,740 of record NC_060180.1, on the reverse strand, counting down.
GAGCCTCATGGTCTGGACACACCAGCTTTGTCTACAGTATATGTCATACACATCCCCCGACCAACCGCAGCCCAGCCAAGCAGACGAGAGACACCTGAAGTCCAGACGAATGATCAACAGAGTCTCCCTCCCTCCGTCTGTCAGTGACCACCCCCCCCTCCCTCTCTCCGGTTACCGCACAGTCACAGGTCAGTGCACAATGTTCTCTAGTTGGTGCACCGCATTGGGCGCAGAGTGGTGGCGCGGCGGGCACACCTACGCAGACCCAGTAAGGTCCTCGTAAAAATCATTTGTTCGAGTTAGGCTAGATAAAATCAAAGAAGAGCCTTAGGGTACAATACTTTCATGAATTAATGAGTGTAGTTGACAAAATGCCCACGTACAAGGAGGGAAGCTTCTTGCGCACTGCGTGTCCCACAACGTTTTTGGGATTGGAGGCAAAATAGGACCCATGTTGTGCTCTAATTGCAGGATTTTAATTGATATGCTAGGGGTTATTAGGCTACTGTTTTGTTACCATCTGTCTGCCTGTAGCCTACTCACTTGAAAATGTATAAAGAAACGCAGAAATGCACATTTGTGGTTTTATGAAGTCTTGTCAATCCATTCATGTCTCTGAAAGTTGAATCGGTTAGCTATTAGTCTAGACTAAAATGGCTAATGTAGATGCATTTCTATCAGCAACCCTATTGCTTTATACCGAGGGTGTACAATGCCTGCAATGCTTTGAGGCTTTTTGAAATCTAATACAAACGGCCGGAGTTCCTCTCTTTGTGCCTGCATGCAGGTTAATTAATGAGGCAATCTGCATAAATTCTTCTGCCATCTGGGTAGAGATGCTTCGTGGCAGCGTTAATGTGTGGAGTGTTTCCATATAAACGTTGATGAACAAATGCGGTAATGACTATTCTATTGTTTTACAGTGCATTATATTTCGCATAATGAAAAGGACTCTGTATTTATAGCAGCAGGTAACGTAGTACAGAATAGTACACCAATGAGGTGGATTACTACTTACAGTGCTGGTGGTGGATGAACCATGGTTATTTGGATCTGGGCAGAGCAGGCCACAGTGCTGGTGGTGGATGAACCATGATTATTTGGATCTGGGCAGAGCAGGCCACAGTGCTGGTGGTGGATGAACCATGGTTATTTGGATCTGGGCAGAGCAGGCCACAGTGCTGGTGGTGGATGAACCATGGTTATTTGGATCTGGGCAGAGCAGGCCACAGTGCTGGTGGTGGATGAACCATGGTTATTTGGAACTGGGCAGAGCAGGCCACAGTGCTGGTGGTGGATGAACCATGGTTATTTGGATCTGGGCAGAGCAGGCCACAGTGCTGGTGGTGGATGAACCATGGTTATTTGGATCTGGGCAGAGCAGGCCACAGTGCTGGTGGTGGATGAACCATGGTTATTTGGAACTGGGCAGAGCAGGCCAAAGTGCTGGTGGTGGATGAACCATGGTTCTTTGGAACTGGGCAGAGCAGGCCAGAGTGACTGAACAATATTGATTGGTGCAGAGATGATGGTCTGAGATACTGTATCCTTCCTTCCTCTATCCTCTGTGGGCTAAGTTACAAATCATTTATTTTAGCCTCGTCTGTTGTCTGCACGGGAACGACAGAGTAGGACAAGATGTAGAGGATCAGTGTGTGTGTGTGTGTGTGTGTGTGTGTGTGTGTGTGTGTGTGTGTGTGTGTGTGTGTGTGTGTGTGTGTGTGTGTGTGTGTGTGTGTGCACTGTAAAAAGTGGGACGGCACTGTAAAAAGTGGGACGGCACTGTTGTTCATCGGAAGTGTTTTTTCTGATTGTTATGATCCAGAATTAGGATTTGGTTCGTTTAACCTGTTCTATTCAACTTGCCTGAAATCAGATTGTGAATTTGACAGATCAATGTGATTCTTTTTTATTGAATGAAAGCTTCTAAATGTCTTTTAACAGCTCATGCGTATTAGCATTGCATAGCAGTGGGTGCAATGAAGCAGTGGCCTATTGGAGGTGTGGCCTATTGGGGGCGTGGCTTTTGGATGTTCTTTTTGGCCATCTGTGAGTCTGAATGTCATTCCACTTTGCTGCTATAATAACCTCCACTGTTCTGGGAAGGTTTTCCACTAGATGTTGGAAGATTGCTGCTATTGTTCAGCCACAAGAGTATTTGTGAGATTGGGCACTGATATTGGGCAATTAGGCCAGTGTAACGGATGTGAAACGGCTAGCTTAGTTAGCGGTGTGCGCTAAATAGCGTTTCAATCGGTTACGTCACTTGCTCTGAGACCTTGAAGTAGTGTTTCCCCTTGCTCTGCAAGGGCCGCGGCTTTTGTGGAGCGATGGGTAACGATGCTTCAAGGGTGACTGTTGTCGTTGTGTGCAGAAGGTCCCTGGTTCGCGCCCGGGTATGGGCGAGGGGACGGTTTAAAATTATACTGTTACACCTGGCTCTCAGTCGGCATTCCAATTCATCCCAAAGGTGTTCGATGGGGTTGAGGTCAGGGCTTTGTGCAGGCCAGTGAAGTTCTTCCACACCGATCTCAAAACTGTTTGTATGTCCCTCACTTTGTGCACGGGGCCATTGTCATGCTGAAACAGGAAAGGACCTTCCCCAAACTGTTACCACAAAGGTGGAAGCACAGAATCATCTAAAATGTCATTGTATGCTGTAGTGTTAAGCTTTCCCTTCACTGGAACTAAGGGGCATAGCCCGAACCATGAAAAACAGCTCCAGACTATTATTCCTCCTCCCCCAAACTTTACAGTTGGCACTATGTATTGGGGCAATTAGCGTTTTCCTTGCATTCGCCAAACCCAGATTTGTCAGACGAATTGCCAGATGGTGACGCGTGATTCATCACTCCAGAGAAGGCATTTCCACTGCTCCACTGCTCGGCCATGGAAACCCATTTCATGAAGCTCCCGAAGAACAGTTATTGTGCTGCTGTTGCTTCCAGAGGCAGTTTGAAACTTGGTGTTGCAACCGCAGACGATTTTTACGCGCAACGTGTTTCAGCGCTCGGCTGTCCCGTTCTGTGAGCTTGCATGGCCTACCAATTAGCGACTCCTAGACGTTTCCACTTCACAATAACAGCACTTACAATTGACAGGGGCAGCTCTAGCAGGGCAGACATTTGATGAATTGACTTGCTGGAAAAGTGTCACTTTGAAAGTCACTGAGCTCTTCAGTAAGGCCATTCTACTGCCAATGTTTCTCTATGGAGATTGCATGGCTGTGTGCTTGATTTTATACACCTGTCAGCATCCACTAATTTGATGGGGTGTCCACATACTTTTGTATAGATAGAGTAATCGTAATTGCGTTTTGGTACACCAGAAGTACATTAATTTCCAATGGAACGCTGTTTGTATGCGTAGAGGGCTTGACAGAAACGGTTGCAGAAGGTGAATGTTGAACTTTGGTTGCGCACATATCCAGTTTATGCTGCGTGCCACTTTGCGCAAAGACACTCTAGGTGTGATCGAGGTGTGAAGAGTAGTGATGGAGAACAACGCTTCCTGAAGCATTGAGCATTTACAGAAAATAGGTTCATTACTTGAGGCTTTGATCAACACAGAGTACACTAGAACAGCCAAATAATTATAGATGACGTCACACAAGCCGTCGCACATGCTCAGGGCAGCATTTTTGTCTTCTACCGGCACCAATCAGTTGGTTGTTCGACAAAACGAAAACTTCGGACGACAAAACGAAACTTCGGACGTCATTGATCACATGCTTCTGATAAAGTGATAAGTAAACTGCTTTGTGATTTCGACGCATGCCTCGGAGCTCATGTATCAAACGTAGCATAACTACGAAAGACCCTGGAAAGGTTTGTGTTGATGAGTTGGTCACCATTTGGTTACGATATTGTAACCAGTTAACGTGAAAGTCTAAAGAAAGTGTTTGAGGTCATTATTTCATGTTATGGAACCAACTTCATATCTCGAGTAACAGGAAATTGACTGAATTGCTTGTAACCCAATTGAAGAAATGTGGATAGGTAATTCCAAAGTGAAAAATCTATGAAAAAAATGGGTTGTGTATATATTAGTTTGTATTTACAGTGCCTTCAGAAATTATTCATAGCCCTTGACTTATTCCACATTTTGTTTTATTACAGCCTGAATTCAAAATGTATTAAAACATTTTTTTTTAAATCTCACCCAACTACACACAATACCCCATAATGACAAAGTGAAAACATGTTTTTAGAAATTGTTGCAAATTTATTGAAAATTAAATACAGAAATATCTAATTTACCTAAGTATTCAAACCCCTGAGTTAATAGATGTTAGAATCACTTTTGGCAGTGATTACAGCTGTGAGTCTTTCTGGGTAAGTGTCTAAGAGCTGTGAGTCTTTCTGGGTAAGTGTCTAAGAGCTGTGAGTCTTTCTGGGTAAGTGTCTAAGAGCTTTGCACACCTGGAATGTACAATATTTGCACAATGTTATTTTTTAAATTCTTCAAGCACTGTCAAAGGTTTGTAACAAAGGGCATCTATTGGTTGAAGGGTAAAAATGTTTTTAAAAAGCAGACATTGAATATCCCTTTGAGCACGGTGAAGTTATTAATTACACTTTGGATGGTGTATCAATACACCCAGTCACTACAGAGATACAGGCATCCTTTTTAACTCAGTTTCTGGAGAGGAAGGAAACCGCTCAGGGATTTCACCATGAGGCCAATGGTGACTTTAAAACAATTACAGAGTTTAATGGCTGTGATAGGAGAAAACGGAGGACAATGTAGTTACTCCACAACATAATAGTTAGTCCACAATACTAACCTAACTGACAGAGTGAAAAGAAGGAAACGTATCCAGAATACAAATATTACAAAACATGAATCCTGTTTGCAATAAGGCACTAAAGTAAAGCTGCTAAACATGTGGCAAAGACATTAACTTTATGCCCTGAATACAAACCATTATATTTAGGGCAAATCCAACACAACATATCACTGAGTACCACTCTTCATATTTTCAAGCAAGAGGCCAATGGTAACTTTAAAACAGTCACAGAGTTTAATGGCTGCGAAAGGAGAAAACTGAGGATGGATCCACAACATATTTTCAATCATAGTGGTGGCTGCATCATGTTATGGGTATAGTTGTCATCGGCATGGACTAGGATGTTTTTTTATAGGATAAAAAGAAACAACAATCCTAGAGGAAAACCTGTTTCAGTCTGCTTACCAACAGACGCTGGGAGCCAAATTCACCTTTCAGCAGGACAATAACCTAAAACACATGCCCAAATATACACTGGAGTTGATTACCAAGATGACATTGAATGTTCCTGAGTGACCTAGTTACAGTTTTGACTTCAAAATGGCTGTCAAGCAATGATCAACAACCAACTTGACAGTGAAAACCTCCCTGGTCTTTGTGGTTTAATCTGTATTTGGAATTCAATGTTCGACTGAGGGACTTTTGCAGATAATTGTATGTGCGGGGTACAGAGATGAGGTAGACATTCAAAAATCATTATTGCACACAGAGTGAGTCCATGCAACATATCATGTGACTTGTTAAGCACATTTTTACTCCTGAACATATTTAGGCTTAACATAGCGAAGGGATTGAATTATTTTTGACATTTCAACTTTAATTTTTTTATTAATTTGTGAACATTTCTAAAAACATAATTCAATTTTGACATTATGGGTTGCTGTGTGAAGCTCAGTGACACAGAACCTCAATTGAATCAATTTTAAATTCAGGCTGTAACACAACAAAACATGGGAAGTCAAGGTGAGTTAATACTTCCTGAAGGCACTGTATGGTATTAGGTTTAATCAAAGGGGAGTTAATACTTCCTGTATGTTATTTATTAGGTTTAATCAAAGGGGAGTTAATACTTCCTGAAGGCACTGTATGGTATGTATTAGGTTTAATCAAAGGAGAGTTAATACTTCCTGTATGGTATTTATTAGGTTTAATCAAAGGAGAGTTAATACTTCCTGTATGTTATTTATTAGGTTTAATCAAAGGGCAGTTAATACTTCCTGTATGTTATTTATTAGGTTTAATCAAAGGGCAGTTAATACTTCCTGTATGTTATTTATTAGGTTTAATCAAAGGGCAGTTAATACTTCCTGTATGGTATTTATTAGGTTTAATCAAAGGGGAGTTAATACTTTCTGTATGGTATTTATTAGGTTTAATCAAAGGGGAGTTAATACTTCCTGAAGGCACTGTATGGTATGTATTAGGTTTAATCAAAGGAGAGTTAATACTTCCTGTATGTTATTTATTAGGTTTAATCAAAGGAGAGTTAATACTTCCTGTATGTTATTTATTAGGTTTAATCAAAGGGCAGTTAATACTTCCTGTATGTTATTTATTAGGTTTAATCAAAGGAGAGTTAATACTTCCTGTATGTTATTTATTAGGTTTAATCAAAGGGCAGTTAATACTTCCTGTATGTTATTTATTAGGTTTAATCAAAGGGCAGTTAATACTTCCTGTATGTTATTTATTAGGTTTAATCAAAGGGCAGTTAATACTTCCTGTATGTTATTTATTAGGTTTAATCAAAGGGCAGTTAATACTTCCTGTATGGTATTTATTAGGTTTAATCAAAGGGGAGTTAATACTTCCTGTATGTTATTTATTAGGTTTAATCAAAGGGGAGTTAATACTTCCTGTATGTTATTTATTAGGTTTAATCAAAGGGGAGTTAATACTTCCTGTATGGTATTTATTAGGTTTAATCAAAGGGGAGTTAATACTTCCTGTATGGTATTTATTAGGTTTAATCAAAGGGGAGTTAATACTTCCTGTATGGTATGTATTAGGTTTAATCAAAGGGGAAAAGTAAGGTGAGTGTTGAAAGAAATACAGTTCATTTCAACATGAAATCTAAGTTAGTTAATAATCAAATATAACAGTTGGCATTGAATCATATATTTTGTTTAGACAAATTTAGTTTTTTTCACTTGACGAAACCTAAGTTATTTACTTGTAAGCAGTTGACACCATTTTTTTCAGTTCACCCAAAGAGTATTTTTTTTTAAAATGTGTGTGTGCATATGCCTTCATGTGGGGGGTGTAATTTTACTTTGAGGGGAAATGGTTTTCAACGGACAGGATATTTTCTATTAAAGGGTTCCATTTGATATTTGGGTGACCCCATCCTGTCTTCCTCCTGGAGAGGAGAAAGAAGCAGACAGGTGGGTCCTGTCCTATCTCCTTCCACCTGTGGCGAACGATGGATCAGCGTCTGTCGCCCTGGAGGTACAGTCCATCTAATATGTGTGCTGAGTTTCAAAGTGCATTCTCTAATCACTACAGGGAGAGGAGAGAACTGCGTTTGACAGATGAATGCGCATAAACCCTTCATTTGTAGGTAAATGATGTCCTTATCTGGATCTATGTCATGAATAACATTTTGGATAGAATCACAAGAATGACATTTTGAATAGAATCACAAGAATTACTGAATTACTATTCTGTCATTTTAGTGCCGTTTTCATTTGCTGCTTAACCATTACATGATCACATGATTAAAGATACCCCTCCTAAACCCACATGCCCCTGTGTGTGTCCACAGTTCATAGGAAGGATATGAAACACACACTTCCCCCTCATTGGGCTTTCTACCCCAAATCATTTAAACATACAGTATGAAAGAGAATGAAGCGCTGTCACCTAGAAGAGATAGAAGAACAACAGGAAGCTCCTTGGAGAAAACTGTACTGTACTCTACATCCAGTATTGAAGCAGTCAGAGGCAATGAGCTGACCTGACAGATTTTTCTTTGTATATTCACACCATCCCTCTGGAGTGAAACAGAGCTTCACATTACATTTAAACAGTTGTGAAGAAAGGTGTACTATTTCTGGTATCCAGGGAGGCTGTAACCATAGTATAACAATTAATCATAGAATGAATCCATCAGTGTTTTTTAATTCACAACCCTCTCTATCTGAGGTCTAACATGGCTTGAAGTAGTTGCTATTTTTAGAGGGGGTTAAGGGTCGAGGTGCAATTATGAGTTAAGGAAATGGGATGAACCTCTGCACTGCGCCTGGGGCTTCAGCCTCTATGTCAGTATAGATGACTGTGTCACCTCTGATCTCTTGTGTACCCAATGGGCTGAGGTAACTCTCAGGTGTACCCCTACAGCTAGCCAGGTGTCGCTCCTGTGTCATCGCTCCGGTTCCCAGGAGCTGGTTGGTCACATCGGTGGCATTTCACCTTTGACCTTTGGTCCCTCTGACCCTTTATTGTAAAGCTGCCAGGGTCAGTATGCAAATGGAATATCTCAGATAACTGAACAATTGTGTGTGTGTGTGTGTGCTCACCCATGCGTGTGTGTGAGAGCCTCCTAAATTGATTTCACAAATGACCTGTATAACAGGTAAGACGTGGCTATTCCCCAGGGCCAAGTGACCCATGATCAGGTGGTTAGAGGTACCCCCCCAACCCAATTATCCTACACACCTCTTCACCTCTCAATTCACCGACTCCTCACCCCTCTCACCTGGCAGAACCCGAGCGGCTTAGCTGTGTCTGAAAACATCTGCTCTCTAAAACTGACTCTAGAACTGTTGCGGTGTGTGAGCGTCGCCTTTCATTCCCCTTGACACCTTACGGTAATCACACTGAATGAACTGAGAAACACCACAGAAGTCTGCGTAGCATCAAAACAGATAGCAGAGATACAGTAAAGGCAAAATGGTGGAGCAATGGAGAGTTATTCTTACGACAACCTGGAGCCACCAATGTTCAGCATTTAAAATAAATGGACAAAGAGCTCCTAGTCAGTTAGGTCATGAAGACTCAAGGCAAGCCTCATTTCCATTATCATCCCTGCAGGATACACATTCTGTAAGACTACCATTTATTGAGATACTCTCCTCATGCTGCCTTGAAAGTTACCAGACAATAGGCTAATAGGCTAAATATAGGCCCTGTTAGTCAGTACCTACTATCAGAGTCTAGTACTGGAATCAGAGTCTATGTAATACTGTCACCATTGGAGAAAATACCATTTGGAAAGTTTTGAATCTCTCCCATTGTTCCAAAAAGAAACGGGGTTTCGCATGGAAGCAGGAATGCCAGGAAATGACAGGCATTCTTTGTGGATGATTCAAAACTAAACTTGGGTTGGAGTATAGGGGGGAACCAGAAGACCCAATCGGTTCTGTCTCTGTTGTGAGATGAAGTCAAGAACCCTTTTCGTGACGTTTTAGTTTTAGGTCACTTGCCCTAATTCCATACTCAATGCTTTCCCTGCACATTTATACCAAGTATACAAATGGGCATCTTGAATAGTCATTCTGGTGCAGATAGAAAGCCTCTGCCTGTAAATTAAGTGACGCTGCGGGTATGTTGCTCAGGGTCCCGTGTGGCTCAGTTGGTAGAGCATGGTGCTTGCAATGCCAGGGTTGTGGGTTTGATTCCCATGGGGGACCAGTATGAACATGTATGCACTCACTGCTGTATGTTGCTTTGGACAAGAGCACCTTTTTTTAAAGTAAAAATGTTTACAGATGTTGACATTTTAATAGTAGGCCTTCTATGTTTCTGTTAAGCAGCGAGGTTTAGTATCAATATAGATTCTATTTGTTTAATTCCCGTGGTAGAACAACCTTGCAGGCCCCCATTTGTCCTGGTTTGCCTCTCATTTCCCTTGCCTTACTGCATAGCTCTCTGTATGTTACTTAATGAGGTGTTACAGTACAGTATCGCAGCCGAGACAGCTGGCTGTAATTTATACACTGTAAAGCTTTACATTCAGTCAGCCATTCAGTTGGTGGTTGAGGGAGGAGTTTCAACCCGCCTAGTTCCACAAACCCTTTTTCTATTGCTGAGGTGGCAGGAAAGTGCAGAAACGAAAGAAGAAAAATAACGTTTGACTCCCCTCTTTCGCCCTCAATGTCCTCAGTGACACTCATAACTAGCGAGAGAGTATGTGTGTGTGGGTGTGCCTGAGAGAGAGTATGTGTGTGTGGGTGTGTCTGAGAGAGAGTATGTGTGTGTGGGTGTGCCTGAGAGAGAGTATGTGTGTGTGGGTGTGCCTGAGAGAGAGTATGTGTGTGTGGGTGTGTCTGAGAGAGAGTATGTGTGTTTGGGTGTGTCTGAGAGAGAGCGAAAAGAGAGATTACTTGGGCAAGAGCGGTGCATTTTCACTGTAAGAAAAGGTACATTTGGCCATTCATAAGTGACACAAAATGCATCTATTTACACGAAGGAAGGCCCTTCAGAATACACCAGGCCATAGTCTTAAATCTGGACCTCCTCTCTCATTCGTTGTCATTCTATTCATACTACATTGTCCCATGGTCTACATGTACTAGTGCTTCTCTCACCCAGCCCCCCCCCCACCCTTCCTCATCTTCTTCCTCCTACCCTTTTTGGATTTACTAACAGCTTTTATTTCACAACCTCTTCCCTCTCCAGCTGTTCTCGGTTCCTACACACACGCACACACAAAGACACACACCCGTCCCTCGTTCCCGTTCCTCTACTCCTCCTCCTCCTGTTATTTAGTCCCACTGTGCAGGTAGTGGTAGTAGTTCCCGGTTCTTTGACCAGCGTAACGCGACGGCCCACAGTTCCGTCCATCTCCCGCCAGACAAAGGGGGGGTCCCTTGAGGAGGGGGATGAAAGGAAACAGGGACCGTGTGTGTGTGTGTGTGTGTGTGTGTGTGTGTGTGTGTGTGTGTGTGTGTGTGTGTGTGTGTGTGTGTGTGTGTGTGTGTGTGTGTGTGTGTGTGTGTGTGTGTGTGAGAGAGAGAGAGAGAGAGAGAGAGAGAGAGAGAGAGAGAGAGAGAGAGAGAGAGAGAGAGAGAGAGAGAGAGAGAGAGAGAGAGAGAGAGAGAGAGAGAGAGAGAGAGAGAGAGAGAGAGAGAGAGAGAGAGAGAGAGAGAGAGAGAGAGAGAGAGAGAGAGAGAGAGAGAGAGGTGTACGTAGCATTTAACTAGCACTTAAGATTCTTCCCAAAGAGCATTTGTTTTTGTTATCTTGTGGTTGCAACTGTAAGGAGTGAGTCCAAAATGAAGAGGGTTTTATCACCTGTTTTCTTGGATGGGAAAATAACAACATGTAAGCAATGTTTGGTTGCACATTACGAAACAACAAATGGTCAGTGGTGTAAAGTACTGAAGTAAAAATACTTAAAAGTATAATAATAATACTACATTATGAAACAACAAATGGTCAGTGGTGTAAAGTACTGAAGTAAAAATACTTCAAAGTATAATAATAATACTACATTACGAAACAACAAATGGTCAGTGGTGTAAAGTACTGAAGTAAAAATACTTCAAAGTATAATAATAATACTACATTACGAAACAACAAATGGTCAGTGGTGTAAAGTACTGAAGTAAAAATACTTCAAAGCACAACTTTGGGGGGCATCTGTACTTTACTTTACTTGTTGACAACTTTTACTTTTAGTTTACTACATTCCTAACGAAAATAATGTCATTTTTACTCCATACATTTCCCTGACACCCAAAAGTACTCGTTACATTTTGAATGCTTAGCAGGACAGGAAAAGTGTCCAATTCACACACTTCTCAAGAGAACATCCCTGGTCCTCCCTACTGCATCTGTGTCATGTTTGTCATTTATTGTCATGTCTTGTCCCTGTGCTCCCCATGCTATTCGTTTCCCTCTGCTGGTCTTGTTTGGTTCTATCCCTCTCTCTCCCCCTTCCCCTTTCACTCTCTCGCTCTCTCTTCTCTCTGTCGTTCCGTTCCTGCTCCCAGCTGTTCCTATTCCCCTAATCATCATTTAGTCTTCCCACACCTGTTCCCGATCCTTTCCCCTGATTAGACTCCCTATTTATTCCTTTGTGATCCGTTCCTGTTCCATCGGTTCCTTGTTTTGTATTCCATGCTGTAATTGCGTTTCGCCCTGTCCTGTCGTGTTTTTTGCCGTGATTGTGTATCACCCTGTCCTGTCGTGTTTTGTGCCTTCTTCAGACGCTGCGTGTGAGCAGGTGTCTCAGTTGACTACGGCCTGCGCCTACCCGAAGCGACCTGCAGTCTGTGGCCGCTTCTCCAGTTGTTTTCCCCTCTACTATCTAGAGGATTTCAGTTATTCGGTTTTGAGCATTAATAAACTCTGTTTCTGTTAAGTCGCGTTTGGGTCCTCCTTCACCTGCATAACAGAAGGAACCGATCAAAGAATGGACCCAGCGACTTCTGACGCTCGTTACACTGCCGTCGAGATCCAAGGAGCCATGCTCGGCAGACACGAGCAGGAATTGTCCGCTGCTCGCCAGGCCGTGGAAAACCTGGCTGCTCAGGTTTCCGACCTCTCTGGACAGTTCCAGAGTCTACGTCTCGTGCCACCTGTTACTTCCTGGCCTGCCGAGCCTCCAGAACCTAGGGTTAATAACCCACCTTGCTACTCCGGGCAGCCCACTGAGTGCCGCTCCTTTCTCACGCAGTGTGAGATTGTGTTCTCTCTCCAACCCAACACATACTCTAGAGAGAGAGCTCGGGTTGCTTACGTCATCTCACTCCTCACTGGCCGGGCTCGAGAATGGGGCACAGCTATCTGGGAGGCAAGGGCTGTTTGCTCTAACGATTTCCAGAACTTTAAAGAGGAGATGATTCGGGTTTTTGACCGTTCAGTTTTTGGTGGGGAGGCTTCTAGGGCCCTGGCTTCCTTATGCCAAGGTGAACGGTCCATAACGGATTATTCCATTGAGTTTCGCACTCTTGCTGCCTCTAGTGAGTGGAACGAGCCGGCGCTGCTCGCTCGTTTTCTGGAGGGACTCCACGCTGTGGTTAAGGATGAGATTCTCTCCCGGGAGGTTCCTTCAGATGTGGACTCTTTGATTGCTCTCGCCATCCGCATAGAACGACGGGTAGATCTTCGTCACCGGGCTCGTGGAAGAGAGCTCGCATCAACGGTGTTTCCCTGCTCCGCATCGCAGCCATCTCCCCCTCTGGCTTTGAGACTGAGCCCATGCAGCTGGGAGGGATTCGCATCTCGAATAAGGAGAGGGAACGGAGGATCACCAACCGCCTGTGCCTCTATTGTGGAGTTGCTGGACATTTCGTTAATTCATGTCCAGTAAAGCCAGAGCTCATCTGTAAGCGGAGGGCTACAGGTGAGCGCAACTACTCAAGTCTCTCCATCAAAGTCCTGTACTACTTTGTCGGTCCACCTACGCTGGACCGGTTCGGGCGCTACATGTAGTGCCTTGATAGACTCTGGGGCTGAGGGTTGTTTCATGGACGAAGCATGGGTTCGGAAACATGACATTCCTTTCAGAGAGTTAGATAAGCCTACGCCCATGTTCGCCTTAGATGGTAGTCATCTTCCCAGTATCAGATTTGAGACACTACCTTTAACCCTCACAGTATCTGGTAACCACAGTGAGACTATTTCTTTTTGATTTTCCGTTCACCGTTTACACCTGTTGTTTTGGGTCATCCCTGGCTAGTATGTCATAATCCTTCTATTAATTGGTCTAGTAATTCTATCCTATCCTGGAACGTTTCTTGTCATGTGAAGTGTTTAATGTCTGCCATCCCTCCCGTTTCTTCTGTCCCTACTTCTCAGGAGGAACCTGGCGATTTGACAGGAGTGCCGGAGGAATATCATGATCTGCGCACGGTCTTCAGTCGGTCCCGAGCCAACTCCCTTCCTCCTCACCGGTCGTATGATTGTAGTATTGATCTCCTTCCGGGGACCACTCCTCCTCGAGGTAGACTATACTCTCTGTCGGCTCCCGAACGTAAGGCTCTCGAGGATTATTTGTCTGTGTCTCTTGACGCCGGTACCATAGTGCCTTCTTCCTCTCCGGCCGGGGCGGGGTTCTTTTTGTTAAGAAGAAGGACGGTACTCTGCGCCCCTGCGTGGATTATCGAGGGCTGAATGACATAACGGTTAAGAATCGTTATCCGCTTCCCCTTATGTCATCAGCCTTCGAGATTCTGCAGGGAGCCAGGTGCTTTACTAAGTTGGACCTTCGTAACGCTTACCATCTCGTGCGCATCAGAGAGGGGGACGAGTGGAAAACGGCGTTTAATACTCCGTTAGGGCATTTTGAGTACCGGGTTCTGCCGTTCGGTCTCGCCAATGCGCCAGCTGTTTTTCAGGCATTAGTTAATGATGTTCTGAGAGACATGCTGAACATTTTCGTTTTTGTCTATCTTGACGATATCCTGATTTTTTCTCCGTCACTCGAGATTCATGTTCAGCACGTTCGACGTGTTCTACAGCGCCTTTTAGAGAATTGTCTCTATGTAAAGGCTGAGAAGTGCTCTTTTCATGTCTCCTCCGTTACTTTTCTCGGTTCCGTTATTTCCGCTGAAGGCATTCAGATGGATTCTGCTAAGGTCCAAGCTGTCAGTGATTGGCCCGTTCCAAGGTCACGTGTCGAGTTGCAGCGCTTTTTAGGTTTCGCTAATTTCTATCGGCGTTTCATTCGTAATTTCGGTCAAGTTGCTGCCCTCTCACAGCTCTTACTTCTGTCAAGACGTGTTTTAAGTGGTCCGGTTCCGCCCAGGGAGCTTTTGATCTTCTAAAAGAACGTTTTACGTCCGCTCCTATCCTCGTTACTCCTGACGTCACTAGACAATTCATTGTCGAGGTTGACGCTTCAGAGGTAGGCGTGGGAGCCATTCTATCCCAGCGCTTCCAGTCTGACGATAAGGTTCATCCTTGCGCTTATTTTTCTCATCGCCTGTCGCCATCTGAGCGCAACTATGATGTGGGTAACCGTGAACTGCTCGCCATCCGCTTAGCCCTAGGCGAATGGCGACAGTGGTTGGAGGGGGCGACCGTTCCTTTTGTCGTTTGGACAGACCATAAGAACCTTGAGTACATCCGTTCTGCCAAACGACTTAATGCCCGTCAAGCTCGTTGGGCGTTGTTTTTCGCTCGTTTCGAGTTTGTGATTTCTTACCGTCCGGGTAGCAAGAACACCAAGCCTGATGCCTTATCCCGTCTGTTTAGTTCTTCTGTGGCTTCTACTGATCCCGAGGGGATTCTTCCTTATGGGCGTGTTGTCGGGTTAACAGTCTGGGGAATTGAAAGACAGGTTAAGCAAGCACTCACGCACACTGCGCCGCCGCGCGCTTGTCCTAGTAACCTCCTTTTCGTTCCTGTTTCCACTCGTCTGGCTGTTCTTCAGTGGGCTCACTCTGCCAAGTTAGCGGGTCATCCCGGTGTTCGAGGCACTCTTGCGTCTATTCGCCAGCGCTTTTGGTGGCCGACTCAGGAGCGTGACACGCGCCGTTTCGTGGCTGCCTGTTCGGACTGCGCGCAGACTAAGTCGGGTAACTCTCCTCCTGCCGGTCGTCTCAGACCGCTCCCCATTCCTTCTCGACCATGGTCTCACATTGCCTTAGACTTCATTACCGGTCTGCCTTTGTCTGCGGGGAAGACTGTGATTCTGACGGTTGTCGATAGGTTCTCTAAGGCGGCACATTTCATTCCCCTCGCTAAACTTCCTTCCGCTAAGGAGACGGCACAAATCATTATTGAGAATGTATTCAGAATTCATGGCCTCCCGTTAGACGCCGTTTCAGACAGAGGTCCGCAATTCACGTCACAGTTTTGGAGGGAGTTCTGTCGTTTGATTGGTGCGTCCGTCAGTCTCTCTTCCGGGTTTCATCCCCAGTCTAACGGTCAAGCAGAGAGGGCCAATCAGACGATTGGTCGCATACTACGCAGCCTTTCTTTCAGGAACCCTGCGTCTTGGGCAGAACAGCTCCCTGGGCAGAATACGCTCACAATTCGCTTCCTTCGTCTGCTACCGGGTTATCTCCGTTTCAGAGTAGTCTGGGTTACCAGCCTCCTCTGTTCTCATCCCAGCTTGCCGAGTCCAGCGTTCCCTCCGCTCAAGCGTTTGTCCAACGTTGTGAGCGCACCTGGAGGAGGGTGAGGTCTGCACTTTGCCGTTACAGGGCACAGACGGTGAGAGCCGCCAATAAACGCAGGATTAAGAGTCCAAGGTATTGTTGCGGCCAGAGAGTGTGGCTTTCCACTCGCAACCTTCCTCTTACGACAGCTTCTCGTAAGTTGACTCCGCGGTTCATTGGTCCGTTCCGTGTCTCCCAGGTCGTCAATCCAGTCGCTGTGCGACTGCTTCTTCCGCGACATCTTCGTCGCGTCCATCCTGTCTTCCATGTCTCCTGTGTTAAGCCCTTCTTCGCACCCCGTTCGTCTTCCCTCCCCCCCTCCCGTCCTTGTCGAGAGCGCACCTATTTACAAGGTACATAAAATTATGGACATGCGTTCTCGGGGACGGGGTCACCAATACCTAGTGGATTGGGAGGGTTACGGTCCTGAGGAGAGGAGTTGGGTTCCGTCTCGGGACGTGCTGGACCGTTCGCTCATCGATGATTTCCTCCGTTGCCGCCAGGATTCCTCCTCGAGTGCGCCAGGAGGCGCTCGGTGAGTGGGGGGTACTGTCATGTTTGTCATTTATTGTCATGTCTTGTCCCTGTGCTCCCCATGCTATTCGTTTCCCTCTGCTGGTCTTGTTTGGTTCTATCCCTCTCTCCCCCTCCCCCTTTCACTCTCTCGCTCTCTCTTCTCTCTGTCGTTCCGTTCCTGCTCCCAGCTGTTCCTATTCCCCTAATCATCATTTAGTCTTCCCACACCTGTTCCCGATCCTTTCCCTGATTAGACTCCCTATTTATTCCTTTGTGATCCGTTCCTGTTCCATCGGTTCCTTGTTTTGTATTCCATGCTGTAATTGCG